>NW_027617042.1:0-154305 GCF_964187855.1 Myxine glutinosa | reverse complement strand
AAGTGGTTTTTCAACACTAACACAAGTGCGAAAAGTGGTTTTTCCACACTAATACAAGTGCAAAAGTGGTTTCCTGCACCAACACAAGTGCGAAAAGTGGTTTTTCAACACTAACACAAGTGCGAAAAGTGGTTTTTCAACACTAACACAAGTGCGAAAAGTGGTTTTTCAACACTAACACAAGTGCGAAAAGTGGTTTTTCCACACTAATACAAGTGCAAAAGTGGTTTCCTGCACCAACACAAGTGCGAAAAGTGGTTTTTCAACACTAACACCATTGCGAAAAGTGGTTTTTCAACACTATCACAAGTGCAAAAAGTGTTTTTTCCACACTAATTCAATTGCAAAAGTGGTTTCCTGCACCAACACAAGTGCGAAAAGTGGTTTTTCAACACTAACACAAGTGCGAAAAGTGGTTTTTCAACACTATCACAAGTGCAAAAAGTGTTTTTTCCACACTAATACAAGTGCAAAAGTGGTTTCCTGCACCAACACAAGTGCGAAAAGTGGTTTTTCAACACGAACACAAGTGCGAAAAGTGGTTTTTCAACACTAACACAAGTGCGAAAAGTGGTTTTTCAACACTATCACAAGTGCAAAAAGTGTTTTTTCCACACTAATACAAGTGCAAAAGTGGTTTCCTGCACCAACACATGTGCGAAAAGTGGTTTTTCAACACCAACACAAGTGCGAAAAGTGGTTTTTCAACACTATCACAAGTGCAAAAAGTGTTTTTTCCACACTAATACAAGTGCAAAAGTGGTTTCCTGCACCAACACAAGTGCGAAAAGTGGTTTTTCAACACTAACACAAGTGCGAAAAGTGGTTTTTTCAACACTAACACAAGTGCAAAATGTGGTTTTTCCACACTAATACAAGTGCAAAAGTGGTTTCCTGCACCAACACAAGTGCGAAAAGTGGTTTTTCAACACTAACACAAGTGCGAAAAGTGGTTTTTCAACACTATCTCAAGTGCGAAAAGTGGTTTTTCAACACTAACACAAGTGCGAAAAGTGGTTTTTCAACACTAACACAAGTGCGAAAAGTGGTTTTTCAACACTAACACAAGTGCGAAAAGTGGTTTTTCAACACTAACACAAGTGCGAAAAGTTGTTTTTCCACACTAATACAAGTGCAAAAGTGGTTTCCTGCACCAATACAAGTGCAAAAAGTGTTTTTCAACACTAACTCAAGTGCGAAAAGTGGTTTTTTAACACTAACACAAGTGTGAAAAGTGTATTTTCAACACTAACACAAGTGCGAAAAGTGGTTTTTCAACACTAACACAAGTGTGAAAAGTGGTTTTTCCACACTAATACAAGTGCAAAAGTGGTTTCCTGCACCAACACAAGTGCGAAAAGTGGTTTTTCAACACTAACACAAGTGCGAAAAGTGGTTTTTCAACACTAACATAAGTGCGAAAAGTGGTTTTTCCACACTAATACAAGTGCAAAAGTGGTTTCCTGCACCAACACAAGTGCGAAAGTGGTTTTTCCATGCTAATACAAGTGCAAAAGTGGTTTAAGTGGTTTTTCCACACTAATGCAAGTGCAAAAGTGGTTTCCTGCACCAACACAAGTGCGAAAGTGGTTTTTCAACACTAACACAAGTGCGAAAAGTGGTTTTTCAACACTAACACAAGTGCGAAAAGTGGTTTTTCAACACTATCACAAGTGCAAAAAGTGTTTTTTCCACACTAATACAAGTGCAAAAGTGGTTTCCTGCACCAACACAAGTGCGAAAAGTGGTTTTTCAACACCAACACAAGTGCGAAAAGTGGTTTTTCAACACTAACACAAGTGTGAAAAGTGGTTTTTCCACACTAATACAAGTGCAAAAGTGGTTTCCTGCACCAACACAAGTGCGAAAAGTGGTTTTTCAACACTAACACAAGTGCGAAAAGTGGTTTTTCAACACTAACACAAGTGCGAAAAGTGGTTTTTCCACACTAATACAAGTGCAAAAGTGGTTTCCTGCACCAACACAAGTGTGAAAAGTGGTTTTTCAACACTAACACAAGTGCGAAAAGTGGTTTTTCAACACTATCACAAGTGCAAAAAGTGTTTTTTCCACACTAATACAAGTGCAAAAGTGGTTTCCTGCACCAACACAAGTGCGAAAAGTGGTTTTTCAACACTAACACAAGTGCAAAAAGTGGTTTTTCAACACTAACACAAGTGCGAAAAATGTTTTTTCCACACTAATACAAGTGCAAAAGTGGTTTCCTGCACCAACACTAGTGCGAAAAGTGGTTTTTCAACACTAACACAAGTGCGAAAAGTGGTTTTTCAACACTAACACAAGTGCGAAAAGTGATTTTTCCACACTAATACAAGTGCAAAAGTGGTTTCCTGCACCAACACAAGTGCGAAAAGTGGTTTATCAACACTAACACAAGTCCGAAAAGTGGTTTTTCAACACCATCACAAGTGTGAAAAGTGTTTTTTCCACACTAATACAAGTGCAAAAGTGGTTTCCTGCACCAACACAAGTGCGAAAAGTGGTTTTTCAACACTAACACAAGTGCGAAAAGTGGTTTTTCAACACTAACACAAGTGCGAAAAGTGGTTTTTCAACACTAACACAAGTGCGAAAAGTGGTTTTTCCACACTAATACAAGTGCGAAAAGTGGTTTTTCAACACTATCACAAGTGCGAAAAGTGGGTTTTCAACACTAACACAAGTGCGAAAAGTGGTTTTTCCACACGAATACAAGTGCGAAAAGTGGTTTTTCCACACTAATACAAGTGCGAAAAGTGGTTTTTCAACACTATCACAAGTGCGAAAAGTGGGTTTTCAACACTAACACAAGTGCGAAAAGTGGTTTTTCCACACTAATACAAGGGCAAAACTGGTTTCCTGCACTAACACAAGTGCAAAAAGTGGGGTTTCAACACTGACACAAGTGCGAAAAGTGGTTTTTCAACACTAACACAAGTGCAAAAAGTGTTTTTTCCACACTAATACAAGTGCAAAAGTGGTTTCCTGCACCAACACAAGTGCAAAAAGTGGTTTTTCAAAACTAACACAAGTGCGAAAAGTGGTTTTTCAACACTAACACAAGTGCGAAAAGTGGTTTTTCAACACTAACACTAGTGCGAAAAGTGGTTTTTCCACAATAATACAAGTGCAAAAGTGGTTTCCTGCACCAACACAAGTGCGAAAAGTGGTTTTTCAACACTAACATAAGTGCGAAAAGTGGTTTTTCAACACTATCACAAGTGCAAAAAGTGTTTTTTCCACAATAATACAAGTGCAAAAGTGGTTTCCTGCACCAACACAAGTGCGAAAAGTGGTTTTTCAACACTAACACAAGTGCGAAAAGTGGTTTTTCAACACTAACACAAGTGCGAAAAGTGGTTTTTCAATACTAACACAAGTGCGAAAAGTGGTTTTTCCACTCTAATACAAGTGCAAAAGTGGTTTCCTGCACCAACACAAGTGCGAAAAGTGGTTTTTCAACACTAACACAAGTGCAAAAAGTGGTTTTTCAACACTATCACAAGTGCAAATAGTGTTTTTTCCACACTAACACAAGTGCAAAAGTGGTTTCCTGCACCAACACAAGTGCGAAAAGTGGTTTTTCAACACTAACACAAGTGCGAAAAGTGGTTTTTCAACACTAACACAAGTGCGAAAAGTGGTTTTTCAACACTAACACAAGTGCGAAAAGTGGTTATTCAACACTAATACAAGTGCGAAAAGTGGTTTTTCAACACTAACACAAGTGCGAAAAGTGGTTTTTCCACACTAGTACAAGTGCAAAAGTGGTTTCCTGCACCAACACAAGTGCGAAAAGTGGTTTTTCAACACTAACACAAGTGCGAAAAGTGGTTTTTCACACTAACACAAGTGCGAAAAGTGTTTTTTCAACACTAACACAAGTGCGAAAAGTGGTTTTTCCACACTAATACAAGTGCAAAAGTGGTTTCCTGCACCAACACAAGTGCGAAAAGTGGTTTTTCAACACTAACTCAAGTGCGAAAAGTGGTTTTTCAACACTAACACAAGTGCGAAAAGTGGTTTTCCACACTAATACAAGTGCAAAAGTGGTTTCCTGCACCAACACAAGTGCGAAAAGTGGTTTTTCAACACTAACACAAGTGCGAAAAGTGGTTTTTCAACACTATCACAAGTGCAAAAAGTGTTTTTTCCACACTAATACAAGTGCAAAAGTGGTTTCCTGCACCAACACAAGTGCGAAAAGTGGTTTTTCAACACTAACACTAGTGCGAAAAGTAGTTTTTCAACACTAACACAAGTGCGAAAAGTGGTTTTTCCACACTAATACAAGTGCAAAAGTGGCTTCCTGCACCAACACAAGTGTGAAAAGTGGTTTTTCAACACTAACACAAGTGCAAAAAGTGGTTTTTCAACACTATCGCAAGTGCAAAAAGTGTTTTTTCCACACTAATACAAGTGCAAAAGTGGTTTCCTGCACCAACACAAGTACGAAAAGTGGTTTTTCAACACTAACACAAGTGCGAAAAGTGGTTTTTCAACACTAACACAAGTGCGAAAAGTGTTTTTTCCACACTAATACAAGTGCAAAAGTGGTTTCCTGCACCAACACCAGTGCGAAAAGTGGTTTTTCAACACTAACACAAGTGCGAAAAGTGGTTTTTCAACACTAACACAAGTGCGAAAAGTGTTTTTCCACACTAATACAAGTGCAAAAGTGGTTTCCTGCACCAACACAAGTGCGAAAAATGGTTTTTCAACACTAACACAAGTGCGAAAAGTGGTTTTTCAACACTAACACAAGTGCGAAAAGTGGTTTTTCCACACTAATACAAGTGCAAAAGTGGTTTCCTGCACCAACACAAGTGTGAAAAGTGGTTTTTCAACACTAACACAAGTGCGAAAAGTGTTTTTTCCAACACTATCACAAGTGCAAAAAGTGTTTTTTCCACACTAATACAAGTGCAAAAGTGGTTTCCTGCACCAACACAAGTGCGAAAAGTGGTTTTTCAACACTAACACAAGTGCGAAAAGTGGTTTTTCAACACAATCACAAGTGCGAAAAGTGTTTTTTCCACACTAATACAAGTGCAAAAGTGGTTTCCTGCACCAACACCAGTGCAAAAAGTGGTTTTTCAACACTAACACAAGTGCGAAAAGTGGTTTTTCAACACTAACACAAGTGCGAAAAGTGATTTTTCCACACTAATACAAGTGCAAAAGTGGTTTCCTGCACCAACACAAGTGCAAAAAGTGGTTTTTCAACACTAACACAAGTGCGAAAAGTGGTTTTTCAACACTAACACAAGTGCGAAAAGTGGTTTTTCAACACTAACACAAGTGCGAAAAGTGGTTTTTCAACACTAACATAAGTGCGAAAAGTGGTTTTTCCACACTAATACAAGTGCAAAAGTGGTTTCCTGCACCAACACAAGTGCGAAAGTGGTTTTTCCATGCGAATACAAGTGCAAAAGTGGTTTAAGTGGTTTGTCCACACTAATGCAAGTGCAAAAGTGGTTTCCTGCACCAACACAAGTGCGAAAAGTGGTTTTTCAACACTAACACAAGTGCGAAAAGTGGTTTTTCAACACTAACACAAGTGCGAAAAGTGGTTTTTCAACACTATCACAAGTGCAAAAAGTGTTTTTTCCACACTAATACAAGTGCAAAAGTGGTTTCCTGCACCAACACAAGTGCGAAAAGTGGTTTTTCAACACCAACACAAGTGCGAAAAGTGGTTTTTCAACACTAACACAAGTGCGAAAAGTGGTTTTTCCACACTAATACAAGTGCAAAAGTGGTTTCCTGCACCAACACAAGTGCGAAAAGTGGTTTTTCAACACTAACACAAGTGCGAAAAGTGGTTTTTCAACACTAACACAAGTGCGAAAAGTGGTTTTTCAACACTAACACAAGTGCGAAAAGTGGTTTTTCCACACTAATACAAGTGCAAAAGTGGTTTCCTGCACCAACACAAGTGCGAAAAGTGGTTTTTCAACACTAACACCATTGCGAAAAGTGGTTTTTCAACACTATCACAAGTGCAAAAAGTGTTTTTTCCACACTAATTCAATTGCAAAAGTGGTTTCCTGCACCAACACAAGTGCGAAAAGTGGTTTTTCAACACTAACACAAGTGCGAAAAGTGGTTTTTCAACACTATCACAAGTGCAAAAAGTGTTTTTTCCACACTAATACAAGTGCAAAAGTGGTTTCCTGCACCAACACAAGTGCGAAAAGTGGTTTTTCAACACGAACACAAGTGCGAAAAGTGGTTTTTCAACACTAACACAAGTGCGAAAAGTGGTTTTTCAACACTATCACAAGTGCAAAAAGTGTTTTTTCCACACTAATACAAGTGCAAAAGTGGTTTCCTGCACCAACACATGTGCGAAAAGTGGTTTTTCAACACCAACACAAGTGCGAAAAGTGGTTTTTCAACACTATCACAAGTGCAAAAAGTGTTTTTTCCACACTAATACAAGTGCAAAAGTGGTTTCCTGCACCAACACAAGTGCGAAAAGTGGTTTTTCAACACTAACACAAGTGCGAAAAGTGGTTTTTTCAACACTAACACAAGTGCAAAATGTGGTTTTTCCACACTAATACAAGTGCAAAAGTGGTTTCCTGCACCAACACAAGTGCGAAAAGTGGTTTTTCAACACTAACACAAGTGCGAAAAGTGGTTTTTCAACACTATCTCAAGTGCGAAAAGTGGTTTTTCAACACTAACACAAGTGCGAAAAGTGGTTTTTCAACACTAACACAAGTGCGAAAAGTGGTTTTTCAACACTAACACAAGTGCGAAAAGTGGTTTTTCAACACTAACACAAGTGCGAAAAGTTGTTTTTCCACACTAATACAAGTGCAAAAGTGGTTTCCTGCACCAATACAAGTGCAAAAAGTGTTTTTCAACACTAACTCAAGTGCGAAAAGTGGTTTTTTAACACTAACACAAGTGTGAAAAGTGTATTTTCAACACTAACACAAGTGCGAAAAGTGGTTTTTCAACACTAACACAAGTGTGAAAAGTGGTTTTTCCACACTAATACAAGTGCAAAAGTGGTTTCCTGCACCAACACAAGTGCGAAAAGTGGTTTTTCAACACTAACACAAGTGCGAAAAGTGGTTTTTCAACACTAACATAAGTGCGAAAAGTGGTTTTTCCA
Organism: Myxine glutinosa; assembly: GCF_964187855.1. Classification (NCBI taxonomy): domain Eukaryota; kingdom Metazoa; phylum Chordata; class Myxini; order Myxiniformes; family Myxinidae; genus Myxine; species Myxine glutinosa. Next base: position 147,176 of record NW_027617042.1, on the reverse strand, counting down.
CACTAATACAAGTGCAAAAGTGGTTTCCTGCACCAACACAAGTGCGAAAGTGGTTTTTCCATGCTAATACAAGTGCAAAAGTGGTTTAAGTGGTTTTTCCACACTAATGCAAGTGCAAAAGTGGTTTCCTGCACCAACACAAGTGCGAAAGTGGTTTTTCAACACTAACACAAGTGCGAAAAGTGGTTTTTCAACACTAACACAAGTGCGAAAAGTGGTTTTTCAACACTATCACAAGTGCAAAAAGTGTTTTTTCCACACTAATACAAGTGCAAAAGTGGTTTCCTGCACCAACACAAGTGCGAAAAGTGGTTTTTCAACACCAACACAAGTGCGAAAAGTGGTTTTTCAACACTAACACAAGTGTGAAAAGTGGTTTTTCCACACTAATACAAGTGCAAAAGTGGTTTCCTGCACCAACACAAGTGCGAAAAGTGGTTTTTCAACACTAACACAAGTGCGAAAAGTGGTTTTTCAACACTAACACAAGTGCGAAAAGTGGTTTTTCCACACTAATACAAGTGCAAAAGTGGTTTCCTGCACCAACACAAGTGTGAAAAGTGGTTTTTCAACACTAACACAAGTGCGAAAAGTGGTTTTTCAACACTATCACAAGTGCAAAAAGTGTTTTTTCCACACTAATACAAGTGCAAAAGTGGTTTCCTGCACCAACACAAGTGCGAAAAGTGGTTTTTCAACACTAACACAAGTGCAAAAAGTGGTTTTTCAACACTAACACAAGTGCGAAAAATGTTTTTTCCACACTAATACAAGTGCAAAAGTGGTTTCCTGCACCAACACTAGTGCGAAAAGTGGTTTTTCAACACTAACACAAGTGCGAAAAGTGGTTTTTCAACACTAACACAAGTGCGAAAAGTGATTTTTCCACACTAATACAAGTGCAAAAGTGGTTTCCTGCACCAACACAAGTGCGAAAAGTGGTTTATCAACACTAACACAAGTCCGAAAAGTGGTTTTTCAACACCATCACAAGTGTGAAAAGTGTTTTTTCCACACTAATACAAGTGCAAAAGTGGTTTCCTGCACCAACACAAGTGCGAAAAGTGGTTTTTCAACACTAACACAAGTGCGAAAAGTGGTTTTTCAACACTAACACAAGTGCGAAAAGTGGTTTTTCAACACTAACACAAGTGCGAAAAGTGGTTTTTCCACACTAATACAAGTGCGAAAAGTGGTTTTTCAACACTATCACAAGTGCGAAAAGTGGGTTTTCAACACTAACACAAGTGCGAAAAGTGGTTTTTCCACACGAATACAAGTGCGAAAAGTGGTTTTTCCACACTAATACAAGTGCGAAAAGTGGTTTTTCAACACTATCACAAGTGCGAAAAGTGGGTTTTCAACACTAACACAAGTGCGAAAAGTGGTTTTTCCACACTAATACAAGGGCAAAACTGGTTTCCTGCACTAACACAAGTGCAAAAAGTGGGGTTTCAACACTGACACAAGTGCGAAAAGTGGTTTTTCAACACTAACACAAGTGCAAAAAGTGTTTTTTCCACACTAATACAAGTGCAAAAGTGGTTTCCTGCACCAACACAAGTGCAAAAAGTGGTTTTTCAAAACTAACACAAGTGCGAAAAGTGGTTTTTCAACACTAACACAAGTGCGAAAAGTGGTTTTTCAACACTAACACTAGTGCGAAAAGTGGTTTTTCCACAATAATACAAGTGCAAAAGTGGTTTCCTGCACCAACACAAGTGCGAAAAGTGGTTTTTCAACACTAACATAAGTGCGAAAAGTGGTTTTTCAACACTATCACAAGTGCAAAAAGTGTTTTTTCCACAATAATACAAGTGCAAAAGTGGTTTCCTGCACCAACACAAGTGCGAAAAGTGGTTTTTCAACACTAACACAAGTGCGAAAAGTGGTTTTTCAACACTAACACAAGTGCGAAAAGTGGTTTTTCAATACTAACACAAGTGCGAAAAGTGGTTTTTCCACTCTAATACAAGTGCAAAAGTGGTTTCCTGCACCAACACAAGTGCGAAAAGTGGTTTTTCAACACTAACACAAGTGCAAAAAGTGGTTTTTCAACACTATCACAAGTGCAAATAGTGTTTTTTCCACACTAACACAAGTGCAAAAGTGGTTTCCTGCACCAACACAAGTGCGAAAAGTGGTTTTTCAACACTAACACAAGTGCGAAAAGTGGTTTTTCAACACTAACACAAGTGCGAAAAGTGGTTTTTCAACACTAACACAAGTGCGAAAAGTGGTTATTCAACACTAATACAAGTGCGAAAAGTGGTTTTTCAACACTAACACAAGTGCGAAAAGTGGTTTTTCCACACTAGTACAAGTGCAAAAGTGGTTTCCTGCACCAACACAAGTGCGAAAAGTGGTTTTTCAACACTAACACAAGTGCGAAAAGTGGTTTTTCACACTAACACAAGTGCGAAAAGTGTTTTTTCAACACTAACACAAGTGCGAAAAGTGGTTTTTCCACACTAATACAAGTGCAAAAGTGGTTTCCTGCACCAACACAAGTGCGAAAAGTGGTTTTTCAACACTAACTCAAGTGCGAAAAGTGGTTTTTCAACACTAACACAAGTGCGAAAAGTGGTTTTCCACACTAATACAAGTGCAAAAGTGGTTTCCTGCACCAACACAAGTGCGAAAAGTGGTTTTTCAACACTAACACAAGTGCGAAAAGTGGTTTTTCAACACTATCACAAGTGCAAAAAGTGTTTTTTCCACACTAATACAAGTGCAAAAGTGGTTTCCTGCACCAACACAAGTGCGAAAAGTGGTTTTTCAACACTAACACTAGTGCGAAAAGTAGTTTTTCAACACTAACACAAGTGCGAAAAGTGGTTTTTCCACACTAATACAAGTGCAAAAGTGGCTTCCTGCACCAACACAAGTGTGAAAAGTGGTTTTTCAACACTAACACAAGTGCAAAAAGTGGTTTTTCAACACTATCGCAAGTGCAAAAAGTGTTTTTTCCACACTAATACAAGTGCAAAAGTGGTTTCCTGCACCAACACAAGTACGAAAAGTGGTTTTTCAACACTAACACAAGTGCGAAAAGTGGTTTTTCAACACTAACACAAGTGCGAAAAGTGTTTTTTCCACACTAATACAAGTGCAAAAGTGGTTTCCTGCACCAACACCAGTGCGAAAAGTGGTTTTTCAACACTAACACAAGTGCGAAAAGTGGTTTTTCAACACTAACACAAGTGCGAAAAGTGTTTTTCCACACTAATACAAGTGCAAAAGTGGTTTCCTGCACCAACACAAGTGCGAAAAATGGTTTTTCAACACTAACACAAGTGCGAAAAGTGGTTTTTCAACACTAACACAAGTGCGAAAAGTGGTTTTTCCACACTAATACAAGTGCAAAAGTGGTTTCCTGCACCAACACAAGTGTGAAAAGTGGTTTTTCAACACTAACACAAGTGCGAAAAGTGTTTTTTCCAACACTATCACAAGTGCAAAAAGTGTTTTTTCCACACTAATACAAGTGCAAAAGTGGTTTCCTGCACCAACACAAGTGCGAAAAGTGGTTTTTCAACACTAACACAAGTGCGAAAAGTGGTTTTTCAACACAATCACAAGTGCGAAAAGTGTTTTTTCCACACTAATACAAGTGCAAAAGTGGTTTCCTGCACCAACACCAGTGCAAAAAGTGGTTTTTCAACACTAACACAAGTGCGAAAAGTGGTTTTTCAACACTAACACAAGTGCGAAAAGTGATTTTTCCACACTAATACAAGTGCAAAAGTGGTTTCCTGCACCAACACAAGTGCAAAAAGTGGTTTTTCAACACTAACACAAGTGCGAAAAGTGGTTTTTCAACACTAACACAAGTGCGAAAAGTGGTTTTTCAACACTAACACTAGTGCGAAAAGTGGTTTTTCCACACTAATACAAGTGCAAAAGTGGTTTCCTGCACCAACACAAGTGCGAAAAGTGGTTTTTCAACACCAACACAAGTGCGAAAAGTGGTTTTTCAACACTAACACAAGTGCGAAATGTGGTTTTTCAACACTAACACAAGTGCGAAAAGTGGTTTTTCAACACTAACACAAGTGCGAAAAGTGGTTTTTCCACACTAATACAAGTGCAAAAGTGGTTTCCTGCACCAACACATGTGCGAAAAGTGGTTTTTCAACACTAACACAAGTGCGAAAAGTGGTTTTTCAACACTAACACAAGTGAGAAAAGTGTTTTTTCCACACTAATACAAGTGCAAAAGTGGTTTCCTGCACCAACACAAGTGCGAAAAGTGGTTTTTCAACACTAACACAAGTGCGAAAAGTGGTTTTTCAACACTAACACAAGTGCGAAAAGTGGTTTTTCAACACTAACACAAGTGCGAAAAGTGGTTTTTCCACACTAATACAAGTGCAAAAGTGGTTTCCTGCACCAACACAAGTGCGAAAAGTGGTTTTTCAACACTAACACCATTGCGAAAAGTGGTTTTTCAACACTATCACAAGTGCAAAAAGTGTTTTTTCCACACTAATTCAATTGCAAAAGTGGTTTCCTGCACCAACACAAGTGCGAAAAGTGGTTTTTCAACACTAACACAAGTGCGAAAAGTGGTTTTTCAACACTATCACAAGTGCAAAAAGTGTTTTTTCCACACTAATACAAGTGCAAAAGTGGTTTCCTGCACCAACACAAGTGCGAAAAGTGGTTTTTCAACACGAACACAAGTGCGAAAAGTGGTTTTTCAACACTAACACAAGTGCGAAAAGTGGTTTTTCAACACTATCACAAGTGCAAAAAGTGTTTTTTCCACACTAATACAAGTGCAAAAGTGGTTTCCTGCACCAACACATGTGCGAAAAGTGGTTTTTCAACACTAACACAAGTGCGAAAAGTGGTTTTTCAACACTATCACAAGTGCAAAAAGTGTTTTTTCCACACTAATACAAGTGCAAAAGTGGTTTCCTGCACCAACACAAGTGCGAAAAGTGGTTTTTCAACACTAACACAAGTGCGAAAAGTGGTTTTTTCAACACTAACACAAGTGCGAAATGTGGTTTTTCCACACTAATACAAGTGCAAAAGTGGTTTCCTGCACCAACACAAGTGCGAAAAGTGGTTTTTCAACACTAACACAAGTGCGAAAAGTGGTTTTTCAACACTAACACAAGTGCGAAAAGTGGTTTTTCAACACTAACACAAGTGTGAAAAGTGGTTTTTCCACACTAATACAAGTGCAAAAGTGGTTTCCTGCACCAACACAAGTGCGAAAAGTGGTTTTTCAACACTAACACAAGTGCGAAAAGTGGTTTTTCAACACTAACATAAGTGCGAAAAGTGGTTTTTCCACACTAATACAAGTGCAAAAGTGGTTTCCTGCACCAACACAAGTGCGAAAGTGGTTTTTCCATGCTAATACAAGTGCAAAAGTGGTTTAAGTGGTTTTTCCACACTAATGCAAGTGCAAAAGTGGTTTCCTGCACCAACACAAGTGCGAAAAGTGGTTTTTCAACACTAACACAAGTGCGAAAAGTGGTTTTTCAACACTAACACAAGTGCGAAAAGTGGTTTTTCAACACTATCACAAGTGCAAAAAGTGTTTTTTCCACACTAATACAAGTGCAAAAGTGGTTTCCTGCACCAACACAAGTGCGAAAAGTGGTTTTTCAACACCAACACAAGTGCGAAAAGTGGTTTTTCAACACTAACACAAGTGCGAAAAGTGGTTTTTCCACACTAATACAAGTGCAAAAGTGGTTTCCTGCACCAACACAAGTGCGAAAAGTGGTTTTTCAACACTAACACAAGTGCGAAAAGTGGTTTTTCAACACTAACACAAGTGCGAAAAGTGGTTTTTCCACACTAATACAAGTGCAAAAGTGGTTTCCTGCACCAACACAAGTGTGAAAAGTGGTTTTTCAACACTAACACAAGTGCGAAAAGTGGTTTTTCAACACTATCACAAGTGCAAAAAGTGTTTTTTCCACACTAATACAAGTGCAAAAGTGGTTTCCTGCACCAACACAAGTGCGAAAAGTGGTTTTTCAACACTAACACAAGTGCAAAAAGTGGTTTTTCAACACTAACACAAGTGCGAAAAATGTTTTTTCCACACTAATACAAGTGCAAAAGTGGTTTCCTGCACCAACACTAGTGCGAAAAGTGGTTTTTCAACACTAACACAAGTGCGAAAAGTGGTTTTTCAACACTAACACAAGTGCGAAAAGTGATTTTTCCACACTAATACAAGTGCAAAAGTGGTTTCCTGCACCAACACAAGTGCGAGAAGTGGTTTATCAACACTAACACAAGTCCGAAAAGTGGTTTTTCAACACCATCACAAGTGTGAAAAGTGTTTTTTCCACACTAATACAAGTGCAAAAGTGGTTTCCTGCACCAACACCAGTGCGAAAAGTGGTTTTTCAACACTAACACAAGTGCGAAAAGTGGTTTTTCAACACTAACACAAGTGCGAAAAGTGTTTTTCCACACTAATACAAGTGCAAAAGTGGTTTCCTGCACCAACACAAGTGCGAAAAATGGTTTTTCAACACTAACACAAGTGCGAAAAGTGGTTTTTCAACACTAACACAAGTGCGAAAAGTGGTTTTTCCACACTAATACAAGTGCAAAAGTGGTTTCCTGCACCAACACAAGTGTGAAAAGTGGTTTTTCAACACTAACACAAGTGCGAAAAGTGTTTTTTCCAACACTATCACAAGTGCAAAAAGTGTTTTTTCCACACTAATACAAGTGCAAAAGTGGTTTCCTGCACCAACACAAGTGCGAAAAGTGGTTTTTCAACACTAACACAAGTGCGAAAAGTGGTTTTTCAACACAATCACAAGTGCGAAAAGTGTTTTTTCCACACTAATACAAGTGCAAAAGTGGTTTCCTGCACCAACACCAGTGCAAAAAGTGGTTTTTCAACACTAACACAAGTGCGAAAAGTGGTTTTTCAACACTAACACAAGTGCGAAAAGTGGTTTTTCAACACTAACACTAGTGCGAAAAGTGGTTTTTCCACACTAATACAAGTGCAAAAGTGGTTTCCTGCACCAACACAAGTGCGAAAAGTGGTTTTTCAACACCAACACAAGTGCGAAAAGTGGTTTTTCAACACTAACACAAGTGCGAAATGTGGTTTTTCAACACTAACACAAGTGCGAAAAGTGGTTTTTCAACACTAACACAAGTGCGAAAAGTGGTTTTTCCACACTAATACAAGTGCAAAAGTGGTTTCCTGCACCAACACATGTGCGAAAAGTGGTTTTTCAACACTAACACAAGTGCAAAAAGTGGTTTTTCAACACTAACACAAGTGAGAAAAGTGTTTTTTCCACACTAATACAAGTGCAAAAGTGGTTTCCTGCACCAACACAAGTGCGAAAAGTGGTTTTTCAACACTAACACAAGTGCGAAAAGTGGTTTTTCAACACTAACACAAGTGCGAAAAGTGGTTTTTCCACACTAATACAAGTGCAAAAGTGGTTTCCTGCACCAACACAAGTGCGAAAAGTGGTTTTTCAACACTAACACCATTGCGAAAAGTGGTTTTTCAACACTATCACAAGTGCAAAAAGTGTTTTTTCCACACTAATTCAATTGCAAAAGTGGTTTCCTGCACCAACACAAGTGCGAAAAGTGGTTTTTCAACACTAACACAAGTGCGAAAAGTGGTTTTTCAACACTATCACAAGTGCAAAAAGTGTTTTTTCCACACTAATACAAGTGCAAAAGTGGTTTCCTGCACCAACACAAGTGCGAAAAGTGGTTTATCAACACGAACACAAGTGCGAAAAGTGGTTTTTCAACACTAACACAAGTGCGAAAAGTGGTTTTTCAACACTATCACAAGTGCAAAAAGTGTTTTTTTCCACACTAATACAAGTGCAAAAGTGGTTTCCTGCACCAACACATGTGCGAAAAGTGGTTTTTCAACACTAACACAAGTGCGAAAAGTGGTTTTTCAACACTATCACAAGTGCAAAAAGTGTTTTTTCCACACTAATACAAGTGCAAAAGTGGTTTCCTGCACCAACACAAGTGCGAAAAGTGGTTTTTCAACACTAACACAAGTGCGAAAAGTGGTTTTTTCAACACTAACACAAGTGCGAAATGTGGTTTTTCCACACTAATACAAGTGCAAAAGTGGTTTCCTGCACCAACACAAGTGCGAAAAGTGGTTTTTCAACACTAACACAAGTGCGAAAAGTGGTTTTTCAACACTAACACAAGTGCGAAAAGTGGTTTTTCAACACTAACACAAGTGCGAAAAGTTGTTTTTCCACACTAATACAAGTGCAAAAGTGGTTTCCTGCACCAATACAAGTGCAAAAAGTGTTTTTCAACACTAACTCAAGTGCGAAAAGTGGTTTTTTAACACTAACACAAGTGCGAAAAGTGTATTTTCAACACTAACACAAGTGCGAAAAGTGGTTTTTCAACACTAACACAAGTGTGAAAAGTGGTTTTTCCACACTAATACAAGTGCAAAAGTGGTTTCCTGCACCAACACAAGTGCGAAAAGTGGTTTTTCAACACTAACACAAGTGCGAAAAGTGGTTTTTCAACACTAACATAAGTGCGAAAAGTGGTTTTTCCACACTAATACAAGTGCAAAAGTTTTTTCCTGCACCAACACAAGTGCGAAAGTGGTTTTTCCATGCTAATACAAGTGCAAAAGTGGTTTAAGTGGTTTTTCCACACTAATGCAAGTGCAAAAGTGGTTTCCTGCACCAACACAAGTGCGAAAAGTGGTTTTTCAACACTAACACAAGTGCGAAAAGTGGTTTTTCAACACTAACACAAGTGCGAAAAGTGGTTTTTCAACACTATCACAAGTGCAAAAAGTGTTTTTTCCACACTAATACAAGTGCAAAAGTGGTTTCCTGCACCAACACAAGTGCGAAAAGTGGTTTTTCAACACCAACACAAGTGCGAAAAGTGGTTTTTCAACACTAACACAAGTGCGAAAAGTGGTTTTTCCACACTAATACAAGTGCAAAAGTGGTTTCCTGCACCAACACAAGTGCGAAAAGTGGTTTTTCAACACTAACACAAGTGCGAAAAGTGGTTTTTCAACACTAACACAAGTGCGAAAAGTGGTTTTTCCACACTAATACAAGTGCAAAAGTGGTTTCCTGCACCAACACAAGTGTGAAAAGTGGTTTTTCAACACTAACACAAGTGCGAAAAGTGGTTTTTCAACACTATCACAAGTGCAAAAAGTGTTTTTTCCACACTAATACAAGTGCAAAAGTGGTTTCCTGCACCAACACAAGTGCGAAAAGTGGTTTTTCAACACTAACACAAGTGCAAAAAGTGGTTTTTCAACACTAACACAAGTGCGAAAAATGTTTTTCCACACTAATACAAGTGCAAAAGTGGTTTCCTGCACCAACACTAGTGCGAAAAGTGGTTTTTCAACACTAACACAAGTGCGAAAAGTGGTTTTTCAACACTAACACAAGTGCGAAAAGTGATTTTTCCACACTAATACAAGTGCAAAAGTGGTTTCCTGCACCAACACAAGTGCGAAAAGTGGTTTATCAACACTAACACAAGTCCGAAAAGTGGTTTTTCAACACCATCACAAGTGTGAAAAGTGTTTTTTCCACACTAATACAAGTGCAAAAGTGGTTTCCTGCACCAACACAAGTGCGAAAAGTGGTTTTTCAACACTAACACAAGTGCGAAAAGTGGTTTTTCAACACTAACACAAGTGCGAAAAGTGGTTTTTCAACACTAACACAAGTGCGAAAAGTGGTTTTTCCACACTAATACAAGTGCGAAAAGTGGTTTTTCAACACTATCACAAGTGCGAAAAGTGGGTTTTCAACACTAACACAAGTGCGAAAAGTGGTTTTTCCACACGAATACAAGTGCGAAAAGTGGTTTTTCCACACTAATACAAGTGCGAAAAGTGGTTTTTCAACACTATCACAAGTGCGAAAAGTGGGTTTTCAACACTAACACAAGTGCGAAAAGTGGTTTTTCCACACTAATACAAGGGCAAAACTGGTTTCCTGCACTAACACAAGTGCAAAAAGTGGGGTTTCAACACTGACACAAGTGCGAAAAGTGGTTTTTCAACACTAACACAAGTGCAAAAAGTGTTTTTTCCACACTAATACAAGTGCAAAAGTGGTTTCCTGCACCAACACAAGTGCAAAAAGTGGTTTTTCAAAACTAACACAAGTGCGAAAAGTGGTTTTTCAACACTAACACAATTGCGAAAAGTGGTTTTTCAACACTAACACTAGTGCGAAAAGTGGTTTTTCCACAATAATACAAGTGCAAAAGTGGTTTCCTGCACCAACACAAGTGCGAAAAGTGGTTTTTCAACACTAACACAAGTGCGAAAAGTGGTTTTTCAACACTATCACAACTGCAAAAAGTGTTTTTTCCACAATAATACAAGTGCAAAAGTGGTTTCCTGCACCAACACAAGTGCGAAAAGTGGTTTTTCAACACTAACACAAGTGCGAAAAGTGGTTTTTCAACACTAACACAAGTGCGAAAAGTGGTTTTTCAATACTAACACAAGTGCGAAAAGTGGTTTTTCCACACTAATACAAGTGCAAAAGTGGTTTCCTGCACCAACACAAGTGCGAAAAGTGGTTTTTCAACACTAACTCAAGTGCGAAAAGTGGTTTTTCAACACTAACACAAGTGCGAAAAGTGGTTTTTCCACACTAATACAAGTGCAAAAGTGGTTTCCTGCACCAACACAAGTGCGAAAAGTGGTTTTTCAACACTAACACAAGTGCGAAAAGTGGTTTTTCAACACTATCACAAGTGCAAAAAGTGTTTTTTCCACACTAATACAAGTGCAAAAGTGGTTTCCTGCACCAACACAAGTGCGAAAAGTGGTTTTTCAACACTAACACTAGTGCGAAAAGTAGTTTTTCAACACTAACACAAGTGCGAAAAGTGGTTTTTCCACACTAATACAAGTGCAAAAGTGGCTTCCTGCACCAACACAAGTGTGAAAAGTGGTTTTTCAACACTAACACAAGTGCAAAAAGTGGTTTTTCAACACTATCACAAGTGCAAAAAGTGTTTTTTCCACACTAATACAAGTGCAAAAGTGGTTTCCTGCACCAACACAAGTACGAAAAGTGGTTTTTCAACACTAACACAAGTGCGAAAAGTGGTTTTTCAACACTAACACAAGTGCGAAAAGTGTTTTTTCCACACTAATACAAGTGCAAAAGTGGTTTCCTGCACCAACACCAGTGCGAAAAGTGGTTTTTCAACACTAACACAAGTGCGAAAAGTGGTTTTTCAACACTAACACAAGTGCGAAAAGTGTTTTTCCACACTAATACAAGTGCAAAAGTGGTTTCCTGCACCAACACAAGTGCGAAAAATGGTTTTTCAACACTAACACAAGTGCGAAAAGTGGTTTTTCAACACTAACACAAGTGCGAAAAGTGGTTTTTCCACACTAATACAAGTGCAAAAGTGGTTTCCTGCACCAACACAAGTGTGAAAAGTGGTTTTTCAACACTAACACAAGTGCGAAAAGTGTTTTTTCAACACTATCACAAGTGCAAAAAGTGTTTTTTCCACACTAATACAAGTGCAAAAGTGGTTTCCTGCACCAACACAAGTGCGAAAAGTGGTTTTTCAACACTAACACAAGTGCGAAAAGTGGTTTTTCAACACAATCACAAGTGCGAAAAGTGTTTTTTCCACACTAATACAAGTGCAAAAGTGGTTTCCTGCACCAACACCAGTGCAAAAAGTGGTTTTTCAACACTAACACAAGTGCGAAAAGTGGTTTTTCAACACTAACACAAGTGCGAAAAGTGATTTTTCCACACTAATACAAGTGCAAAAGTGGTTTCCTGCACCAACACAAGTGCAAAAAGTGGTTTTTCAACACTAACACAAGTGCGAAAAGTGGTTTTTCAACACTAACACAAGTGCGAAAAGTGGTTTTTCAACACTAACACTAGTGCGAAAAGTGGTTTTTCCACACTAATACAAGTGCAAAAGTGGTTTCCTGCACCAACACAAGTGCGAAAAGTGGTTTTTCAACACCAACACAAGTGCGAAAAGTGGTTTTTCAACACTAACACAAGTGCGAAATGTGGTTTTTCAACACTAACACAAGTGCGAAAAGTGGTTTTTCAACACTAACACAAGTGCGAAAAGTGGTTTTTCCACACTAATACAAGTGCAAAAGTGGTTTCCTGCACCAACACATGTGCGAAAAGTGGTTTTTCAACACTAACACAAGTGCGAAAAGTGGTTTTTCAACACTAACACAAGTGAGAAAAGTGTTTTTTCAACACTAATACAAGTGCAAAAGTGGTTTCCTGCACCAACACAAGTGCGAAAAGTGGTTTTTCAACACTAACACAAGTGCGAAAAGTGGTTTTTCAACACTAACACAAGTGCGAAAAGTGGTTTTTCAACACTAACACAAGTGCGAAAAGTGGTTTTTCCACACTAATACAAGTGCAAAAGTGGTTTCCTGCACCAACACAAGTGCGAAAAGTGGTTTTTCAACACTAACACCATTGCAAAAAGTGGTTTTTCAACACTATCACAAGTGCAAAAAGTGTTTTTTCCACACTAATTCAATTGCAAAAGTGGTTTCCTGCACCAACACAAGTGCGAAAAGTGGTTTTTCAACACTAACACAAGTGCGAAAAGTGGTTTTTCAACACTATCACAAGTGCAAAAAGTGTTTTTTCCACACTAATACAAGTGCAAAAGTGGTTTCCTGCACCAACACAAGTGCGAAAAGTGGTTTTTCAACACGAACACAAGTGCGAAAAGTGGTTTTTCAACACTAACACAAGTGCGAAAAGTGGTTTTTCAACACTATCACAAGTGCAAAAAGTGGTTATTCAACACTAATACAAGTGCGAAAAGTGGTTTTTCAACACTAACACAAGTGCGAAAAGTGGTTTTTCCACACTAGTACAAGTGCAAAAGTGGTTTCCTGCACCAACACAAGTGCGAAAAGTGGTTTTTCAACACTAACACAAGTGCGAAAAGTGGTTTTTCACACTAACACAAGTGCGAAAAGTGTTTTTTCAACACTAACACAAGTGCGAAAAGTGGTTTTTCCACACTAATACAAGTGCAAAAGTGGTTTCCTGCACCAACACAAGTGCGAAAAGTGGTTTTTCAACACTAACTCAAGTGCGAAAAGTGGTTTTTCAACACTAACACAAGTGCGAAAAGTGGTTTTTCCACACTAATACAAGTGCAAAAGTGGTTTCCTGCACCAACACAAGTGCGAAAAGTGGTTTTTCAACACTAACACAAGTGCGAAAAGTGGTTTTTCAACACTATCACAAGTGCAAAAAGTGTTTTTTCCACACTAATACAAGTGCAAAAGTGGTTTCCTGCACCAACACATGTGCGAAAAGTGGTTTTTCAACACTAACACAAGTGCGAAAAGTGGTTTTTCAACACTATCACAAGTGCAAAAAGTGTTTTTTCCACACTAATACAAGTGCAAAAGTGGTTTCCTGCACCAACACAAGTGCGAAAAGTGGTTTTTCAACACTAACACAAGTGCGAAAAGTGGTTTTTTCAACACTAACACAAGTGCGAAATGTGGTTTTTCCACACTAATACAAGTGCAAAAGTGGTTTCCTGCACCAACACAAGTGCGAAACGTGGTTTTTCAACACTAACACAAGTGCGAAAAGTGGTTTTTCAACACTAACACAAGTGCGAAAAGTGGTTTTTCAACACTAACACAAGTGCGAAAAGTTGTTTTTCCACACTAATACAAGTGCAAAAGTGGTTTCCTGCACCAATACAAGTGCAAAAAGTGTTTTTCAACACTAACTCAAGTGCGAAAAGTGGTTTTTTAACACTAACACAAGTGCGAAAAGTGTATTTTCAACACTAACACAAGTGCGAAAAGTGGTTTTTCAACACTAACACAAGTGTGAAAAGTGGTTTTTCCACACTAATACAAGTGCAAAAGTGGTTTCCTGCACCAACACAAGTGCGAAAAGTGGTTTTTCAACACTAACACAAGTGCGAAAAGTGGTTTTTCAACACTAACATAAGTGCGAAAAGTGGTTTTTCCACACTAATACAAGTGCAAAAGTTTTTTCCTGCACCAACACAAGTGCGAAAGTGGTTTTTCCATGCTAATACAAGTGCAAAAGTGGTTTAAGTGGTTTTTCCACACTAATGCAAGTGCAAAAGTGGTTTCCTGCACCAACACAAGTGCGAAAAGTGGTTTTTCAACACTAACACAAGTGCGAAAAGTGGTTTTTCAACACTAACACAAGTGCGAAAAGTGGTTTTTCAACACTATCACAAGTGCAAAAAGTGTTTTTTCCACACTAATACAAGTGCAAAAGTGGTTTCCTGCACCAACACAAGTGCGAAAAGTGGTTTTTCAACACCAACACAAGTGCGAAAAGTGGTTTTTCAACACTAACACAAGTGCGAAAAGTGGTTTTTCCACACTAATACAAGTGCAAAAGTGGTTTCCTGCACCAACACAAGTGCGAAAAGTGGTTTTTCAACACTAACACAAGTGCGAAAAGTGGTTTTTCAACACTAACACAAGTGCGAAAAGTGGTTTTTCCACACAAATACAAGTGCAAAAGTGGTTTCCTGCACCAACACAAGTGTGAAAAGTGGTTTTTCAACACTAACACAAGTGCGAAAAGTGGTTTTTCAACACTATCACAAGTGCAAAAAGTGTTTTTTCCACACTAATACAAGTGCAAAAGTGGTTTCCTGCACCAACACAAGTGCGAAAAGTGGTTTTTCAACACTAACACAAGTGCAAAAAGTGGTTTTTCAACACTAACACAAGTGCGAAAAATGTTTTTTCCACACTAATACAAGTGCAAAAGTGGTTTCCTGCACCAACACTAGTGCGAAAAGTGGTTTTTCAACACTAGCACAAGTGCGAAAAGTGGTTTTTCAACACTAACACAAATGCGAAAAGTGATTTTTCCACACTAATACAAGTGCAAAAGTGGTTTCCTGCACCAACACAAGTGCGAAAAGTGGTTTATCAACACTAACACAAGTCCGAAAAGTGGTTTTTCAACACCATCACAAGTGTGAAAAGTGTTTTTTCCACACTAATACAAGTGCAAAAGTGGTTTCCTGCACCAACACAAGTGCGAAAAGTGGTTTTTCAACACTAACACAAGTGCGAAAAGTGGTTTTTCAACACTAACACAAGTGCGAAAAGTGGTTTTTCAACACTAACACAAGTGCGAAAAGTGGTTTTTCAACACTAACACAAGTGCGAAAAGTGGTTTTTCAACACTAACACAAGTGCGAAAAGTGGTTTTTCCACACTAATACAAGTGCGAAAAGTGGTTTTTCAACACTATCACAAGTGCGAAAAGTGGGTTTTCAACACTAACACAAGTGCGAAAAGTGGTTTTTCCACACGAATACAAGTGCGAAAAGTGGTTTTTCCACACTAATACAAGTGCGAAAAGTGGTTTTTCAACACTATCACAAGTGCGAAAAGTGGGTTTTCAACACTAACACAAGTGCGAAAAGTGGTTTTTCCACACTAATACAAGGGCAAAACTGGTTTCCTGCACTAACACAAGTGCAAAAAGTGGGGTTTCAACACTGACACAAGTGCGAAAAGTGGTTTTTCAACACTAACACAAGTGCAAAAAGTGTTTTTTCCACACTAATACAAGTGCAAAAGTGGTTTCCTGCACCAACACAAGTGCAAAAAGTGGTTTTTCAAAACTAACACAAGTGCGAAAAGTGGTTTTTCAACACTAACACAATTGCGAAAAGTGGTTTTTCAACACTAACACTAGTGCGAAAAGTGGTTTTTCCACAATAATACAAGTGCAAAAGTGGTTTCCTGCACCAACACAAGTGCGAAAAGTGGTTTTTCAACACTAACACAAGTGCGAAAAGTGGTTTTTCAACACTATCACAAGTGCAAAAAGTGTTTTTTCCACAATAATACAAGTGCAAAAGTGGTTTCCTGCACCAACACAAGTGCGAAAAGTGGTTTTTCAACACTAACACAAGTGCGAAAAGTGGTTTTTCAACACTAACACAAGTGCGAAAAGTGGTTTTTCAATACTAACACAAGTGCGAAAAGTGGTTTTTCCACACTAATACAAGTGCAAAAGTGGTTTCCTGCACCAACACAAGTGCGAAAAGTGGTTTTTCAACACTAACACAAGTGCAAAAAGTGGTTTTTCAACACTATCACAAGTGCAAATAGTGTTTTTTCCACACTAACACAAGTGCAAAAGTGGTTTCCTGCACCAACACAAGTGCGAAAAGTGGTTTTTCAACACTAACACAAGTGCGAAAAGTGGTTTTTCAACACTAACACAAGTGCGAAAAGTGGTTTTTCAACACTAACACAAGTGCGAAAAGTGGTTATTCAACACTAATACAAGTGCGAAAAGTGGTTTTTCAACACTAACACAAGTGCGAAAAGTGGTTTTTCCACACTAGTACAAGTGCAAAAGTGGTTTCCTGCACCAACACAAGTGCGAAAAGTGGTTTTTCAACACTAACACAAGTGCGAAAAGTGGTTTTTCACACTAACACAAGTGCGAAAAGTGTTTTTTCAACACTAACACAAGTGCGAAAAGTGGTTTTTCCACACTAATACAAGTGCAAAAGTGGTTTCCTGCACCAACACAAGTGCGAAAAGTGGTTTTTCAACACTAACTCAAGTGCGAAAAGTGGTTTTTCAACACTAACACAAGTGCGAAAAGTGGTTTTTCCACACTAATACAAGTGCAAAAGTGGTTTCCTGCACCAACACAAGTGCGAAAAGTGGTTTTTCAACACTAACACAAGTGCGAAAAGTGGTTTTTCAACACTATCACAAGTGCAAAAAGTGTTTTTTCCACACTAATACAAGTGCAAAAGTGGTTTCCTGCACCAACACAAGTGCGAAAAGTGGTTTTTCAACACTAACACTAGTGCGAAAAGTAGTTTTTCAACACTAACACAAGTGCGAAAAGTGGTTTTTCCACACTAATACAAGTGCAAAAGTGGCTTCCTGCACCAACACAAGTGTGAAAAGTGGTTTTTCAACACTAACACAAGTGCAAAAAGTGGTTTTTCAACACTATCACAAGTGCAAAAAGTGTTTTTTCCACACTAATACAAGTGCAAAAGTGGTTTCCTGCACCAACACAAGTACGAAAAGTGGTTTTTCAACACTAACACAAGTGCGAAAAGTGGTTTTTCAACACTAACACAAGTGCGAAAAGTGTTTTTTCCACACTAATACAAGTGCAAAAGTGGTTTCCTGCACCAACACCAGTGCGAAAAGTGGTTTTTCAACACTAACACAAGTGCGAAAAGTGGTTTTTCAACACTAACACAAGTGCGAAAAGTGTTTTTCCACACTAATACAAGTGCAAAAGTGGTTTCCTGCACCAACACAAGTGCGAAAAATGGTTTTTCAACACTAACACAAGTGCGAAAAGTGGTTTTTCAACACTAACACAAGTGCGAAAAGTGGTTTTTCCACACTAATACAAGTGCAAAAGTGGTTTCCTGCACCAACACAAGTGTGAAAAGTGGTTTTTCAACACTAACACAAGTGCGAAAAGTGTTTTTTCAACACTATCACAAGTGCAAAAAGTGTTTTTTCCACACTAATACAAGTGCAAAAGTGGTTTCCTGCACCAACACAAGTGCGAAAAGTGGTTTTTCAACACTAACACAAGTGCGAAAAGTGGTTTTTCAACACAAGCACAAGTGCGAAAAGTGTTTTTTCCACACTAATACAAGTGCAAAAGTGGTTTCCTGCACCAACACCAGTGCAAAAAGTGGTTTTTCAACACTAACACAAGTGCGAAAAGTGGTTTTTCAACACTAACACAAGTGCGAAAAGTGATTTTTCCACACTAATACAAGTGCAAAAGTGGTTTCCTGCACCAACACAAGTGCAAAAAGTGCTTTTTCAACACTAACACAAGTGCGAAAAGTGGTTTTTCAACACTAACACAAGTGCGAAAAGTGGTTTTTCAACACTAACACTAGTGCGAAAAGTGGTTTTTCCACACTAATACAAGTGCAAAAGTGGTTTCCTGCACCAACACAAGTGCGAAAAGTGGTTTTTCAACACCAACACAAGTGCGAAAAGTGGTTTTTCAACACTAACACAAGTGCGAAATGTGGTTTTTCAACACTAACACAAGTGCGAAAAGTGGTTTTTCAACACTAACACAAGTGCGAAAAGTGGTTTTTCCACACTAATACAAGTGCAAAAGTGGTTTCCTGCACCAACACATGTGCGAAAAGTGGTTTTTCAACACTAACACAAGTGCGAAAAGTGGTTTTTCAACACTAACACAAGTGAGAAAAGTGGTTTTTCCACACTAATACAAGTGCAAAAGTGGTTTCCTGCACCAACACTAGTGCGAAAAGTGGTTTTTCAACACTAGCACAAGTGCGAAAAGTGGTTTTTCAACACTAACACAAATGCGAAAAGTGATTTTTCCACACTAATACAAGTGCAAAAGTGGTTTCCTGCACCAACACAAGTGCGAAAAGTGGTTTATCAACACTAACACAAGTCCGAAAAGTGGTTTTTCAACACCATCACAAGTGTGAAAAGTGTTTTTTCCACACTAATACAAGTGCAAAAGTGGTTTCCTGCACCAACACAAGTGCGAAAAGTGGTTTTTCAACACTAACACAAGTGCGAAAAGTGGTTTTTCAACACTAACACAAGTGCGAAAAGTGGTTTTTCAACACTAACACAAGTGCGAAAAGTGGTTTTTCCACACTAATACAAGTGCGAAAAGTGGTTTTTCAACACTATCACAAGTGCGAAAAGTGGGTTTTCAACACTAACACAAGTGCGAAAAGTGGTTTTTCCACACGAATACAAGTGCGAAAAGTGGTTTTTCCACACTAATACAAGTGCGAAAAGTGGTTTTTCAACACTATCACAAGTGCGAAAAGTGGGTTTTCAACACTAACACAAGTGCGAAAAGTGGTTTTTCCACACTAATACAAGGGCAAAACTGGTTTCCTGCACTAACACAAGTGCAAAAAGTGGGGTTTCAACATTGACACAAGTGCGAAAAGTGGTTTTTCAACACTAACACAAGTGCAAAAAGTGTTTTTTCCACACTAATACAAGTGCAAAAGTGGTTTCCTGCACCAACACAAGTGCAAAAAGTGGTTTTTCAAAACTAACACAAGTGCGAAAAGTGGTTTTTCAACACTAACACAATTGCGAAAAGTGGTTTTTCAACACTAACACTAGTGCGAAAAGTGGTTTTTCCACAATAATACAAGTGCAAAAGTGGTTTCCTGCACCAACACAAGTGCGAAAAGTGGTTTTTCAACACTAACACAAGTGCGAAAAGTGGTTTTTCAACACTATCACAAGTGCAAAAAGTGTTTTTTCCACAATAATACAAGTGCAAAAGTGGTTTCCTGCACCAACACAAGTGCGAAAAGTGGTTTTTCAACACTAACACAAGTGCGAAAAGTGGTTTTTCAACACTAACACAAGTGCGAAAAGTGGTTTTTCAATACTAACACAAGTGCGAAAAGTGGTTTTTCCACACTAATACAAGTGCAAAAGTGGTTTCCTGCACCAACACAAGTGCGAAAAGTGGTTTTTCAACACTAACACAAGTGCAAAAAGTGGTTTTTCAACACTATCACAAGTGCAAATAGTGTTTTTTCCACACTAACACAAGTGCAAAAGTGGTTTCCTGCACCAACACAAGTGCGAAAAGTGGTTTTTCAACACTAACACAAGTGCGAAAAGTGGTTTTTCAACACTAACACAAGTGCGAAAAGTGGTTTTTCAACACTAACACAAGTGCGAAAAGTGGTTATTCAACACTAATACAAGTGCGAAAAGTGGTTTTTCAACACTAACACAAGTGCGAAAAGTGGTTTTTCCACACTAGTACAAGTGCAAAAGTGGTTTCCTGCACCAACACAAGTGCGAAAAGTGGTTTTTCAACACTAACACAAGTGCGAAAAGTGGTTTTTCACACTAACACAAGTGCGAAAAGTGTTTTTTCAACACTAACACAAGTGCGAAAAGTGGTTTTTCCACACTAATACAAGTGCAAAAGTGGTTTCCTGCACCAACACAAGTGCGAAAAGTGGTTTTTCAACACTAACTCAAGTGCGAAAAGTGGTTTTTCAACACTAACACAACTGCGAAAAGTGGTTTTTCCACACTAATACAAGTGCAAAAGTGGTTTCCTGCACCAACACAAGTGCGAAAAGTGGTTTTTCAACACTAACACAAGTGCGAAAGTGGTTTTTCAACACTATCACAAGTGCAAAAAGTGTTTTTTCCACACTAATACAAGTGCAAAAGTGGTTTCCTGCACCAACACAAGTGCGAAAAGTGGTTTTTCAACACTAACACTAGTGCGAAAAGTAGTTTTTCAACACTAACACAAGTGCGAAAGTGGTTTTTCCACACTAATACAAGTGCAAAAGTGGCTTCCTGCACCAACACAAGTGTGAAAAGTGGTTTTTCAACACTAACACAAGTGCAAAAAGTGGTTTTTCAACACTATCACAAGTGCAAAAAGTGTTTTTTCCACAATAATACAAGTGCAAAAGTGGTTTCCTGCACCAACACAAGTACGAAAAGTGGTTTTTCAACACTAACACAAGTGCGAAAAGTGGTTTTTCAACACTAACACAAGTGCGAAAAGTGTTTTTTCCACACTAATACAAGTGCAAAAGTGGTTTCCTGCACCAACACCAGTGCGAAAAGTGGTTTTTCAACACTAACACAAGTGCGAAAAGTGGTTTTTCAACACTAACACAAGTGCGAAAAGTGTTTTTCACACTAATACAAGTGCAAAAGTGGTTTCCTGCACCAACACAAGTGCGAAAAATGGTTTTTCAACACTAACACAAGTGCGAAAAGTGGTTTTTCAACACTAACACAAGTGCGAAAAGTGGTTTTTCCACACTAATACAAGTGCAAAAGTGGTTTCCTGCACCAACACAAGTGTGAAAAGTGGTTTTTCAACACTAACACAAGTGCGAAAAGTGTTTTTTCAACACTATCACAAGTGCAAAAAGTGTTTTTTCCACACTAATACAAGTGCAAAAGTGGTTTCCTGCACCAACACAAGTGCGAAAAGTGGTTTTTCAACACTAACACAAGTGCGAAAAGTGGTTTTTCAACACAAGCACAAGTGCGAAAAGTGTTTTTTCCACACTAATACAAGTGCAAAAGTGGTTTCCTGCACCAACACCAGTGCAAAAAGTGGTTTTTCAACACTAACACAAGTGCGAAAAGTGGTTTTTCAACACTAACACAAGTGCGAAAAGTGATTTTTCCACACTAATACAAGTGCAAAAGTGGTTTCCTGCACCAACACAAGTGCAAAAAGTGCTTTTTCAACACTAACACAAGTGCGAAAAGTGGTTTTTCAACACTAACACAAGTGCGAAAAGTGGTTTTTCAACACTAACACTAGTGCGAAAAGTGGTTTTTCCACACTAATACAAGTGCAAAAGTGGTTTCCTGCACCAACACAAGTGCGAAAAGTGGTTTTTCAACACCAACACAAGTGCGAAAAGTGGTTTTTCAACACTAACACAAGTGCGAAATGTGGTTTTTCAACACTAACACAAGTGCGAAAAGTGGTTTTTCAACACTAACACAAGTGCGAAAAGTGGTTTTTCCACACTAATACAAGTGCAAAAGTGGTTTCCTGCACCAACACATGTGCGAAAAGTGGTTTTTCAACACTAACACAAGTGCGAAAAGTGGTTTTTCAACACTAACACAAGTGAGAAAAGTGTTTTTTCCACACTAATACAGGTGCAAAAGTGGTTTCCTGCACCAACACAAGTGCGAAAAGTGGTTTTTCAACACTAACACAAGTGCGAAAAGTGGTTTTTCAACACTAACACAAGTGCGAAAAGTGGTTTTTCAACACTAACACAAGTGCGAAAAGTGGTTTTTCCACACTAATACAAGTGCAAAAGTGGTTTCCTGCACCAACACAAGTGCGAAAAGTGGTTTTTCAACACTAACACCATTGCGAAAAGTGGTTTTTCAACACTATCACAAGTGCAAAAAGTGTTTTTTCCACACTAATTCAATTGCAAAAGTGGTTTCCTGCACCAACACAAGTGCGAAAAGTGGTTTTTCAACACTAACACAAGTGCGAAAAGTGGTTTTTCAACACTATCACAAGTGCAAAAAGTGTTTTTTCCACACTAATACAAGTGCAAAAGTGGTTTCCTGCACCAACACAAGTGCGAAAAGTGGTTTTTCAACACGAACACAAGTGCGAAAAGTGGTTTTTCAACACTAACACAAGTGCGAAAAGTGGTTTTTCAACACTATCACAAGTGCAAAAAGTGGTTATTCAACACTAATACAAGTGCGAAAAGTGGTTTTTCAACACTAACACAAGTGCGAAAAGTGGTTTTTCCACACTAGTACAAGTGCAAAAGTGGTTTCCTGCACCAACACAAGTGCGAAAAGTGGTTTTTCAACACTAACACAAGTGCGAAAAGTGGTTTTTCACACTAACACAAGTGCGAAAAGTGTTTTTTCAACACTAACACAAGTGCGAAAAGTGGTTTTTCCACACTAATACAAGTGCAAAAGTGGTTTCCTGCACCAACACAAGTGCGAAAAGTGGTTTTTCAACACTAACTCAAGTGCGAAAAGTGGTTTTTCAACACTAACACAAGTGCGAAAAGTGGTTTTTCCACACTAATACAAGTGCAAAAGTGGTTTCCTGCACCAACACAAGTGCGAAAAGTGGTTTTTCAACACTAACACAAGTGCGAAAAGTGGTTTTTCAACACTATCACAAGTGCAAAAAGTGTTTTTTCCACACTAATACAAGTGCAAAAGTGGTTTCCTGCACCAACACAAGTGCGAAAAGTGGTTTTTCAACACTAACACTAGTGCGAAAAGTAGTTTTTCAACACTAACACAAGTGCGAAAAGTGGTTTTTCCACACTAATACAAGTGCAAAAGTGGCTTCCTGCACCAACACAAGTGTGAAAAGTGGTTTTTCAACACTAACACAAGTGCAAAAAGTGGTTTTTCAACACTATCACAAGTGCAAAAAGTGTTTTTTCCACACTAATACAAGTGCAAAAGTGGTTTCCTGCACCAACACAAGTACGAAAAGTGGTTTTGCAACACTAACACAAGTGCGAAAAGTGGTTTTTCAACACTAACACAAGTGCGAAAAGTGTTTTTTCCACACTAATACAAGTGCAAAAGTGGTTTCCTGCACCAACACCAGTGCGAAAAGTGGTTTTTCAACACTAACACAAGTGCGAAAAGTGGTTTTTCAACACTAACACAAGTGCGAAAAGTGTTTTTCCACACTAATACAAGTGCAAAAGTGGTTTCCTGCACCAACACAAGTGCGAAAAATGGTTTTTCAACACTAACACAAGTGCGAAAAGTGGTTTTTCAACACTAACACAAGTGCGAAAAGTGTTTTTTCCACACTAATACAAGTGCAAAAGTGGTTTCCTGCACCAACACAAGTGTGAAAAGTGGTTTTTCAACACTAACACAAGTGCGAAAAGTGTTTTTTCAACACTATCACAAGTGCAAAAAGTGTTTTTTCCACACTAATACAAGTGCAAAAGTGGTTTCCTGCACCAACACAAGTGCGAAAAGTGGTTTTTCAACACTAACACAAGTGCGAAAAGTGGTTTTTCAACACTAACACAAGTGCGAAAAGTGGTTTTTCAACACTAACACTAGTGCGAAAAGTGGTTTTTCCACACTAATACAAGTGCAAAAGTGGTTTCCTGCACCAACACAAGTGCGAAAAGTGGTTTTTCAACACCAACACAAGTGCGAAAAGTGGTTTTTCAACACTAACACAAGTGCGAAATGTGGTTTTTCAACACTAACACAAGTGCGAAAAGTGGTTTTTCAACACTAACACAAGTGCGAAAAGTGGTTTTGCCACACTAATACAAGTGCAAAAGTGGTTTCCTGCACCAACACATGTGCGAAAAGTGGTTTTTCAACACTAACACAAGTGCGAAAAGTGGTTTTTCAACACTAACACAAGTGAGAAAAGTGTTTTTTCCACACTAATACAAGTGCAAAAGTGGTTTCCTGCACCAACACAAGTGCGAAAAGTGGTTTTTCAACACTAACACAAGTGCGAAAAGTGGTTTTTCAACACTAACACAAGTGCGAAAAGTGGTTTTTCAACACTAACACAAGTGCGAAAAGTGGTTTTTCCACACTAATACAAGTGCAAAAGTGGTTTCCTGCACCAACACAAGTGCGAAAAGTGGTTTTTCAACACTAACACCATTGCGAAAAGTGGTTTTTCAACACTATCACAAGTGCAAAAAGTGTTTTTTCCACACTAATTCAATTGCAAAAGTGGTTTCCTGCACCAACACAAGTGCGAAAAGTGGTTTTTCAACACTAACACAAGTGCAAAAAGTGGTTTTTCAACACTAATACAAGTGCAAAAAGTGGTTTCCTGCACCAACACAAGTGCGAAAAGTGGTTTTTCAACACGAACACAAGTGCGAAAAGTGGTTTTTCAACACTAACACAAGTGCGAAAAGTGGTTTTTCAACACTAACACAAGTGCGAAAAGTGGTTTTTCAACACTATCACAAGTGCAAAAAGTGTTTTTTCCACACTAATACAAGTGCAAAAGTGGTTTCCTGCACCAACACATGTGCGAAAAGTGGTTTTTCAACACTAACACAAGTGCGAAAAGTGGTTTTTCAACACTATCGCAAGTGCAAAAAGTGTTTTTTCCACACTAATACAAGTGCAAAAGTGGTTTCCTGCACCAACACAAGTGCGAAAAGTGGTTTTTCAACACTAACACAAGTGCGAAAAGTGGTTTTTTCAACACTAACACAAGTGCGAAATGTGGTTTTTCCACACTAATACAAGTGCAAAAGTGGTTTCCTGCACCAACACAAGTGCGAAAAGTGGTTTTTCAACACTAACACAAGTGCGAAAAGTGGTTTTTCAACACTATCACAAGTGCGAAAAGTGGTTTTTCAACACTAACACAAGTGCGAAAAGTGGTTTTTCAACACTAACACAAGTGCGAAAAGTGGTTTTTCAACACTAACACAAGTGCGAAAAGTGGTTTTTCAACACTAACACAAGTGCGAAAAGTTGTTTTTCCACACTAATACAAGTGCAAAAGTGGTTTCCTGCACCAATACAAGTGCAAAAAGTGTTTTTCAACACTAACTCAAGTGCGAAAAGTGGTTTTTTAACACTAACACAAGTGCGAAAAGTGTATTTTCAACACTAACACAAGTGCGAAAAGTGGTTTTTCAACACTAACACAAGTGTGAAAAGTGGTTTTTCCACACTAATACAAGTGCAAAAGTGGTTTCCTGCACCAACACAAGTGCGAAAAGTGGTTTTTCAACACTAACACAAGTGCGAAAAGTGGTTTTTCAACACTAACATAAGTGCGAAAAGTGGTTTTTCCACACTAATACAAGTGCAAAAGTGGTTTCCTGCACCAACACAAGTGCGAAAGTGGTTTTTCCATGCTAATACAAGTGCAAAAGTGGTTTAAGTGGTTTTTCCACACTAATGCAAGTGCAAAAGTGGTTTCCTGCACCAACACAAGTGCGAAAAGTGGTTTTTCAACACTAACACAAGTGCGAAAAGTGGTTTTTCAACACTAACACAAGTGCGAAAAGTGGTTTTTCAACACTATCACAAGTGCAAAAAGTGTTTTTTCCACACTAATACAAGTGCAAAAGTGGTTTCCTGCACCAACACAAGTGCGAAAAGTGGTTTTTCAACACCAACACAAGTGCGAAAAGTGGTTTTTCAACACTAACACAAGTGCGAAAAGTGGTTTTTCCACACTAATACAAGTGCAAAAGTGGTTTCCTGCACCAACACAAGTGCGAAAAGTGGTTTTTCAACACTAACACAAGTGCGAAAAGTGGTTTTCAACACTAACACAAGTGCGAAAAGTGGTTTTTCCACACTAATACAAGTGCAAAAGTGGTTTCCTGCACCAACACAAGTGTGAAAAGTGGTTTTTCAACACTAACACAAGTGCGAAAAGTGGTTTTTCAACACTATCACAAGTGCAAAAAGTGTTTTTTCCACACTAATACAAGTGCAAAAGTGGTTTCCTGCACCAACACAAGTGCGAAAAGTGGTTTTTCAACACTAACACAAGTGCAAAAAGTGGTTTTTCAACACTAACACAAGTGCGAAAAATGTTTTTTCCACACTAATACAAGTGCAAAAGTGGTTTCCTGCACCAACACTAGTGCGAAAAGTGGTTTTTCAACACTAACACAAGTGCGAAAAGTGGTTTTTCAACACTAACACAAGTGCGAAAAGTGATTTTTCCACACTAATACAAGTGCAAAAGTGGTTTCCTGCACCAACACAAGTGCGAAAAGTGGTTTATCAACACTAACACAAGTCCGAAAAGTGGTTTTCAACACCATCACAAGTGTGAAAAGTGTTTTTTCCACACTAATACAAGTGCAAAAGTGGTTTCCTGCACCAACACAAGTGCGAAAAGTGGTTTTTCAACACTAACACAAGTGCGAAAGTGGTTTTTCAACACTAACACAAGTGCGAAAAGTGGTTTTTCAACACTAACACAAGTGCGAAAAGTGGTTTTTCCACACTAATACAAGTGCGAAAAGTGGTTTTTCAACACTATCACAAGTGCGAAAAGTGGGTTTTCAACACTAACACAAGTGCGAAAAGTGGTTTTTCCACACGAATACAAGTGCGAAAAGTGGTTTTTCCACACTAATACAAGTGCGAAAAGTGGTTTTTCAACACTATCACAAGTGCGAAAAGTGGGTTTTCAACACTAACACAAGTGCGAAAAGTGGTTTTTCCACACTAATACAAGGGCAAAACTGGTTTCCTGCACTAACACAAGTGCAAAAAGTGGGGTTTCAACACTGACACAAGTGCGAAAAGTGGTTTTTCAACACTAACACAAGTGCAAAAAGTGTTTTTTTCCACACTAATACAAGTGCAAAAGTGGTTTCCTGCACCAACACAAGTGCAAAAAGTGGTTTTTCAAAACTAACACAAGTGCGAAAAGTGGTTTTTCAACACTAACACAAGTGCGAAAAGTGGTTTTTCAACACTAACACTAGTGCGAAAAGTGGTTTTTCCACAATAATACAAGTGCAAAAGTGGTTTCCTGCACCAACACAAGTGCGAAAAGTGGTTTTTCAACACTAACACAAGTGCGAAAAGTGGTTTTTCAACACTATCACAAGTGCAAAAAGTGTTTTTTCCACAATAATACAAGTGCAAAAGTGGTTTCCTGCACCAACACAAGTGCGAAAAGTGGTTTTTCAACACTAACACAAGTGCGAAAAGTGGTTTTTCAACACTAACATAAGTGCGAAAAGTGGTTTTTCCACACTAATACAAGTGCAAAAGTGGTTTCCTGCACCAACACAAGTGCGAAAGTGGTTTTTCCATGCTAATACAAGTGCAAAAGTGGTTTAAGTGGTTTTTCCACACTAATGCAAGTGCAAAAGTGGTTTCCTGCACCAACACAAGTGCGAAAAGTGGTTTTTCAACACTAACACAAGTGCGAAAAGTGTTTTTCAACACTAACACAAGTGCGAAAAGTGGTTTTTCAACACTATCACAAGTGCAAAAAGTGTTTTTTCCACACTAATACAAGTGCAAAAGTGGTTTCCTGCACCAACACAAGTGCGAAAAGTGGTTTTTCAACACCAACACAAGTGCGAAAAGTGGTTTTTCAACACTAACACAAGTGCGAAAAGTGGTTTTTCCACACTAATACAAGTGCAAAAGTGGTTTCCTGCACCAACACAAGTGCGAAAAGTGGTTTTTCAACACTAACACAAGTGCGAAAAGTGGTTTTTCAACACTAACACAAGTGCGAAAAGTGGTTTTTCCACACTAATACAAGTGCAAAAGTGGTTTCCTGCACCAACACAAGTGTGAAAAGTGGTTTTTCAACACTAACACAAGTGCGAAAAGTGGTTTTTCAACACTATCACAAGTGCAAAAAGTGTTTTTTCCACACTAATACAAGTGCAAAAGTGGTTTCCTGCACCAACACAAGTGCGAAAAGTGGTTTTTCAACACTAACACAAGTGCAAAAAGTGGTTTTTCAACACTAACACAAGTGCGAAAAATGTTTTTTCCACACTAATACAAGTGCAAAAGTGGTTTCCTGCACCAACACTAGTGCGAAAAGTGGTTTTTCAACACTAACACAAGTGCGAAAAGTGGTTTTTCAACACTAACACAAGTGCGAAAAGTGATTTTTCCACACTAATACAAGTGCAAAAGTGGTTTCCTGCACCAACACAAGTGCGAAAAGTGGTTTATCAACACTAACACAAGTCCGAAAAGTGGTTTTCAACACCATCACAAGTGTGAAAAGTGTTTTTTCCACACTAATACAAGTGCAAAAGTGGTTTCCTGCACCAACACAAGTGCGAAAAGTGGTTTTTCAACACTAACACAAGTGCGAAAAGTGGTTTTTCAACACTAACACAAGTGCGAAAAGTGGTTTTTCAACACTAACACAAGTGCGAAAAGTGGTTTTTCCACACTAATACAAGTGCGAAAAGTGGTTTTTCAACACTATCACAAGTGCGAAAAGTGGGTTTTCAACACTAACACAAGTGCGAAAAGTGGTTTTTCCACACGAATACAAGTGCGAAAAGTGGTTTTTCCACACTAATACAAGTGCGAAAAGTGGTTTTTCAACACTATCACAAGTGCGAAAAGTGGGTTTTCAACACTAACACAAGTGCGAAAAGTGGTTTTTCCACACTAATACAAGGGCAAAACTGGTTTCCTGCACTAACACAAGTGCAAAAAGTGGGGTTTCAACACTGACACAAGTGCGAAAAGTGGTTTTTCAACACTAACACAAGTGCAAAAAGTGTTTTTTCCACACTAATACAAGTGCAAAAGTGGTTTCCTGCACCAACACAAGTGCAAAAAGTGGTTTTTCAAAACTAACACAAGTGCGAAAAGTGGTTTTTCAACACTAACACAAGTGCGAAAAGTGGTTTTTCAACACTAACACTAGTGCGAAAAGTGGTTTTTCCACAATAATACAAGTGCAAAAGTGGTTTCCTGCACCAACACAAGTGCGAAAAGTGGTTTTTCAACACTAACACAAGTGCGAAAAGTGGTTTTTCAACACTATCACAAGTGCAAAAAGTGTTTTTTTCCACAATAATACAAGTGCAAAAGTGGTTTCCTGCACCAACACAAGTGCGAAAAGTGGTTTTTCAACACTAACACAAGTGCGAAAAGTGGTTTTTCAACACTAACACAAGTGCGAAAAGTGGTTTTTCAATACTAACACAAGTGCGAAAAGTGGTTTTTCCACACTAATACAAGTGCAAAAGTGGTTTCCTGCACCAACACAAGTGCGAAAAGTGGTTTTTCAACACTAACACAAGTGCAAAAAGTGGTTTTTCAACACTATCACAAGTGCAAATAGTGTTTTTTCCACACTAACACAAGTGCAAAAGTGGTTTCCTGCACCAACACAAGTGCGAAAAGTGGTTTTTCAACACTAACACAAGTGCGAAAAGTGGTTTTTCAACACTAACACAAGTGCGAAAAGTGGTTATTCAACACTAATACAAGTGCGAAAAGTGGTTTTTCAACACTAACACAAGTGCGAAAAGTGGTTTTTCCACACTAGTACAAGTGCAAAAGTGGTTTCCTGCACCAACACAAGTGCGAAAAGTGGTTTTTCAACACTAACACAAGTGCGAAAAGTGGTTTTTCACACTAACACAAGTGCGAAAAGTGTTTTTTCAACACTAACACAAGTGCGAAAAGTGGTTTTTCCACACTAATACAAGTGCAAAAGTGGTTTCCTGCACCAACACAAGTGCGAAAAGTGGTTTTTCAACACTAACTCAAGTGCGAAAAGTGGTTTTTCAACAGTAACACAAGTGCGAAAAGTGGTTTTTCCACACTAATACAAGTGCAAAAGTGGTTTCCTGCACCAACACAAGTGCGAAAATTGGTTTTTCAACACTAACACAAGTGCGAAAAGTGGTTTTTCCACACTAATACAAGTGCGAAAAGTGGTTTTTCAACACTATCACAAGTGCGAAAAGTGGTTTTTCAACACTAACACAAGTGCGAAAAGTGGTTTTTCCACACTAATACAAGTGCAAAAGTGGTTTCCTGCACCAACACAAGTGCGAAATGTGGTTTTTCAACACTAACACAAGTGCGAAAAGTGGTTTTTCAACACTAACACAAGTGCGAAAAGTGGTTTTTCAACACTAACACAAGTGCGAAAAGTGGTTTCTCCACACTAATACAAGTGCAAAAGTGGTTTCCTGCACCAACACAAGTGCGAAAAGTGGTTTTTCAACACTAACACAAGTGCGAAAAGTGGTTTTTCAACATTAACACAAGTGCGAAAAGTGGTTTTTCAACACTAACACAAGTGCGAAAAGTGGTTTTTCAACATTAACACAAGTGCGAAAAGTGATTTTTCAACACTAACACAAGTGCAAAAGTGATTTTTCAACACTAACACAAGTGCGAAAAGTGGTTTTTCCACACTAATACAAGTGCAAAAGTGGTTTCCTGCACCAACACAAGTGCTAAAAGTGGTTTTTCAACACTAACACAAGTGCGAAAAGTGGTTTTTCAACACTATCACAAGTGCAAAAAGTGGTTTGTCCACACTAATACAAGTGCAAAAGTGGTTTCCTGCACCAACACAAGTGCGAAAAGTGGTTTTTCAACACTAACACAAGTGCGAAAAGTGGTTTTTCAACACTAACACAAGTGCGAAAAGTGGTTTTTCAACACTATCACAAGTGCAAAAAGTGTTTTTTCCACACTAATACAAGTGCAAAAGTGGTTTCCTGCACCAACACAAGAGCGAAAAGTGGTTTTTCAACACTAACACAAGTGCGAAAAGTGGTTTTTCAACACTAACACAAGTGCGAAAAGTGGTTTTTCAATACTAACACTAGTGCGAAAAGTGGTTTTTCAACACTAACACAAGTGCGAAAAGTTGTTTTTCCACACTAATACAAGTGCAAAAGTGGTTTCCTGCACCAACACAGGTGCGAAAAGTGGTTTTTCAACACTAACACAAGTGCGAAAAGTGGTTTTTCAACACTATCACAAGTGCAAAAAGTGTTTTTTCCACACTAATACAAGTGCAAAAGTGGTTTCCTGCACCAACACAAGTGCGAAAAGTGGTTTTTCAACACTAACACAAGTGCGAAAAGTGGTTTTTTCAACACAATCACAAGTGCGAAAAGTGTTTTTTCCACACGAATACAAGTGCAAAAGTGGTTTCCTGCACCAACACCAGTGCAAAAAGTGGTTTTTCAACACTAACACAAGTGCGAAAAGTGGTTTTTCAACACTAACACAAGTGCGAAAAGTGATTTTTCCACACTAATACAAGTGCAAAAGTGGTTTCCTGCACCAACACAAGTGCAAAAAGTGGTTTTTCAACACTAACACAAGTGCGAAAAGTGGTTTTTCAACACTAACACAAGTGCGAAAAGTGGTTTTTCAACACTAACACTAGTGCGAAAAGTGGTTTTTCCACACTAATACAAGTGCAAAAGTGGTTTCCTGCACCAACACAAGTGCGAAAAGTGGTTTTTCAACACTAACACAAGTGCGAAAAGTTGTTTTTCAACACTATCACAAGTGCAAAAAGTGTTTTTTCCACAATAATACAAGTGCAAAAGTGGTTTCCTGCACCAACACAAGTGCGAAAAGTCGTTTTTCAACACCAACACAAGTGCGAAAAGTGGTTTTTCAACACTAACACAAGTGCGAAATGTGGTTTTTCAACACTAACACAAGTGCGAAAAGTGGTTTTTCAACACTAACACAAGTGCGAAAAGTGGTTTTTCAGCACTAATACAAGTGCAAAAGTGGTTTCCTGCACCAACACATGTGCGAAAAGTGGTTTTTCAACACTAACACAAGTGCGAAAAGTGGTTTTTCAACACTAACACAAGTGAGAAAAGTGTTTTTTCCACACTAATACAAGTGCAAAAGTGCTTTCCTGCACCAACACAAGTGCGAAAAGTGGTTTTTCAACACTAACACAAGTGCGAAAAGTGGTTTTTCAACACTAACACAAGTGCGAAAAGTGGTTTTTCAACACTAACACAAGTGCGAAAAGTGGTTTTTCCACACTAATACAAGTGCAAAAGTGGTTTCCTGCACCAACACAAGTGCGAAAAGTGGTTTTTCAACACTAACACCATTGCGAAAAGTGGTTTTTCAACACTATCACAAGTGCAAAAAGTGTTTTTTCCACACTAATTCAATTGCAAAAGTGGTTTCCTGCACCAACACAAGTGCGAAAAGTGGTTTTTCAACACTAACACAAGTGCGAAAAGTGGTTTTTCAACACTATCACAAGTGCAAAAAGTGTTTTTTCCACACTAATACAAGTGCAAAAGTGGTTTCCTGCACCAACACAAGTGCGAAAAGTGGTTTTTCAACACGAACACAAGTGCGAAAAGTGGTTTTTCAACACTAACACAAGTGCGAAAAGTGGTTTTTCAACACTATCACAAGTGCAAAAAGTGTTTTTTCCACACTAATACAAGTGCAAAAGTGGTTTCCTGCACCAACACAAGTGCGAAAATTGGTTTTTCAACACTAACACAAATGCAAAAAGTGTTTTTTCCACACTAATACAAGTGCAAAAGTGGTTTCCTGCACCAACACAAGTGCGAAAAGTGGTTTTTCAACACTAACACAAGTGCGAAAAGTGGTTTTTCAACACTAACACAAGTGCGAAAAGTGGTTTTTCAACACTATCACAAGTGCAAAAAGTGTTTTTTCCACACTAATACAAGTGCAAAAGTGGTTTCCTGCACCAACACAAGAGCGAAAAGTGGTTTTTCAACACTAACACAAGTGCGAAAAGTGGTTTTTCAACACTAACACAAGTGCGAAAAGTGGTTTTTCAATACTAACACTAGTGCGAAAAGTGGTTTTTCAACACTAACACAAGTGCGAAAAGTTGTTTTTCCACACTAATACAAGTGCAAAAGTGGTTTCCTGCACCAACACAGGTGCGAAAAGTGGTTTTTCAACACTAACACAAGTGCGAAAAGTGGTTTTTCAACACTATCACAAGTGCAAAAAGTGTTTTTTCCACACTAATACAAGTGCAAAAGTGGTTTCCTGCACCAACACAAGTGCGAAAAGTGGTTTTTCAACACTAACACAAGTGCGAAAAGTGGTTTTTCAACACAATCACAAGTGCGAAAAGTGTTTTTTCCACACGAATACAAGTGCAAAAGTGGTTTCCTGCACCAACACCAGTGCAAAAAGTGGTTTTTCAACACTAACACAAGTGCGAAAAGTGGTTTTTCAACACTAACACAAGTGCGAAAAGTGATTTTTCCACACTAATACAAGTGCAAAAGTGGTTTCCTGCACCAACACAAGTGCAAAAAGTGGTTTTTCAACACTAACACAAGTGCGAAAAGTGGTTTTTCAACACTAACACAAGTGCGAAAAGTGGTTTTTCAACACTAACACTAGTGCGAAAAGTGGTTTTTCCACACTAATACAAGTGCAAAAGTGGTTTCCTGCACCAACACAAGTGCGAAAAGTGGTTTTTCAACACTAACACAAGTGCGAAAAGTTGTTTTTCAACACTATCACAAGTGCAAAAAGTGTTTTTTCCACAATAATACAAGTGCAAAAGTGGTTTCCTGCACCAACACAAGTGCGAAAAGTCGTTTTTCAACACCAACACAAGTGCGAAAAGTGGTTTTTCAACACTAACACAAGTGCGAAATGTGGTTTTTCAACACTAACACAAGTGCGAAAAGTGGTTTTTCAACACTAACACAAGTGCGAAAAGTGGTTTTTCAGCACTAATACAAGTGCAAAAGTGGTTTCCTGCACCAACACATGTGCGAAAAGTGGTTTTTCAACACTAACACAAGTGCGAAAAGTGGTTTTTCAACACTAACACAAGTGAGAAAAGTGTTTTTTCCACACTAATACAAGTGCAAAAGTGCTTTCCTGCACCAACACAAGTGCGAAAAGTGGTTTTTCAACACTAACACAAGTGCGAAAAGTGGTTTTTCAACACTAACACAAGTGCGAAAAGTGGTTTTTCAACACTAACACAAGTGCGAAAAGTGGTTTTTCCACACTAATACAAGTGCAAAAGTGGTTTCCTGCACCAACACAAGTGCGAAAAGTGGTTTTTCAACACTAACACCATTGCGAAAAGTGGTTTTTCAACACTATCACAAGTGCAAAAAGTGTTTTTTCCACACTAATTCAATTGCAAAAGTGGTTTCCTGCACCAACACAAGTGCGAAAAGTGGTTTTTCAACACTAACACAAGTGCGAAAAGTGGTTTTTCAACACTATCACAAGTGCAAAAAGTGTTTTTTCCACACTAATACAAGTGCAAAAGTGGTTTCCTGCACCAACACAAGTGCGAAAAGTGGTTTTTCAACACGAACACAAGTGCGAAAAGTGGTTTTTCAACACTAACACAAGTGCGAAAAGTGGTTTTTCAACACTATCACAAGTGCAAAAAGTGTTTTTTCCACACTAATACAAGTGCAAAAGTGGTTTCCTGCACCAACACAAGTGCGAAAATTGGTTTTTCAACACTAACACAAATGCAAAAAGTGTTTTTTCCACACTAATACAAGTGCAAAAGTGGTTTCCTGCACCAACACAAGTGCGAAAAGTGGTTTTTCAACACTAACACAAGTGCGAAATGTGGTTTTTCAACACTAACACAAGTGCGAAAAGTGGTTTTTCAACACTAACACAAGTGCAAAAAGTGGTTTTCCACACTAATACAAGTGCAAAAGTGGTTTCCTGCACCAACACATGTGCGAAAAGTGGTTTTTCAACACTAACACAAGTGCGAAAAGTGGTTTTTCAACACTATCACAAGTGCAAAAAGTGTTTTTTCCACACTAATACAAGTGCAAAAGTGGTTTCCTGCACCAACACAAGTGCGAAAAGTGGTTTTTCAACACTAACACAAGTGCGAAAAGTGGTTTTTTCAACACTAGCACAAGTGCGAAATGTGGTTTTTCCACACTAATACAAGTGCAAAAGTGGTTTCCTGCACCAACACAAGTGCGAAAAGTGGTTTTTCAACACTAACACAAGTGCGAAAAGTGGTTTTTCAACACTATCACAAGTGCGAAAAGTGGTTTTTCAACACTAACACAAGTGCGAAAAGTGGTTTTTCAACACTAACACAAGTGCGAAAAGTGGTTTTTCAACACTAACACATGTGCGAAAGTGGTTTTTCAACACTAACACAAGTGCGAAAAGTTGTTTTTCCACACTAATACAAGTGCAAAAGTGGTTTCCTGCACCAATACAAGTGCAAAAAGTGTTTTTCAACACTAACTCAAGTGCGAAAAGTGGTTTTTTAACACTAACACAAGTGCGAAAAGTGTATTTTCAACACTAACACAAGTGCGAAAAGTGGTTTTTCAACACTAACACAAGTGTGAAAAGTGGTTTTTCCACACTAATACAAGTGCAAAAGTGGTTTCCTGCACCAACACAAGTGCGAAAAGTGGTTTTTCAACACTAACACAAGTGCGAAAAGTGGTTTTTCAACACTAACACAAGTGCGAAAAGTGGTTTTTCCACACTAATACAAGTGCAAAAGTGGTTTCCTGCACCAACACAAGTGCGAAAGTGGTTTTTCCATGCTAATACAAGTGCAAAAGTGGTTTAAGTGGTTTTTCCACACTAATGCAAGTGCAAAAGTGGTTTCCTGCACCAACACAAGTGCGAAAAGTCGTTTTTCAACACTAACACAAGTGCGAAAAGTGGTTTTTCAACACTAACACAAGTGCGAAAAGTGGTTTTTCAACACTATCACAAGTGCAAAAAGTGTTTTTTCCACACTAATACAAGTGCAAAAGTGGTTTCCTGCACCAACACAAGTGCGAAAAGTGGTTTTTCAACACCAACACAAGTGCGAAAAGTGGTTTTTCAACACTAACACAAGTGCGAAAAGTGGTTTTTCCACACTAATACAAGTGCAAAAGTGGTTTCCTGCACCAACACAAGTGCGAAAAGTGGTTTTTCAACACTAACACAAGTGCGAAAAGTGGTTTTTCAACACTAACACAAGTGCGAAAAGTGGTTTTTCCACACTAATACAAGTGCAAAAGTGGTTTCCTGCACCAACACAAGTGTGAAAAGTGGTTTTTCAACACTAACACAAGTGCGAAAAGTGGTTTTTCAACACTATCACAAGTGCAAAAAGTGTTTTTTCCACACTAATACAAGTGCAAAAGTGGTTTCCTGCACCAACACAAGTGCGAAAAGTGCTTTTTCAACACTAACACAAGTGCGAAAAGTGGTTTTTCAACACTAACACAAGTGCGAAAAATGTTTTTTCCACACTAATACAAGTGCAAAAGTGGTTTCCTGCACCAACACTAGTGCGAAAAGTGGTTTTTCAACACTAACACAAGTGCGAAAAGTGGTTTTTCAACACTAACACAAGTGCGAAAAGTGATTTTTCCACACTAATACAAGTGCAAAAGTGGTTTCCTGCACCAACACAAGTGCGAAAAGTGGTTTATCAACACTAACACAAGTCCGAAAAGTGGTTTTTCAACACCATCACAAGTGTGAAAAGTGTTTTTTCCACACTAATACAAGTGCAAAAGTGGTTTCCTGCACCAACACAAGTGCGAAAAGTGGTTTTTCAACACTAACACAAGTGCGAAAAGTGGTTTTTCAACACTAACACAAGTGCGAAAAGTGGTTTTTCAACACTAACACAAGTGCGAAAAGTGGTTTTTCACACTAATACAGGTGCAAAAGTGGTTTCCTGCACCAACACAAGTGCGAAAAGTGGTTTTTCAACACTATCACAAGTGCGAAAAGTGGTTTTTCAACACTAACACAAGTGCGAAAAGTGGTTTTTCCACACTAATACAAGTGCAAAAGTGGTTTCCTGCACCAACACAAGTGCGAAAAGTGGGGTTTCAACACTAACACAAGTGCGAAAAGTGGTTTTTCAACACTAACACAAGTGCGAAAAGTGGTTTTTCCACACTAATACAAGTGCGAAAAGTGGTTTTTCAACACTATCACAAGTGCGAAAAGTGGGTTTTCAACACTAACACAAGTGCGAAAAGTGGTTTTTCCACACGAATACAAGTGCGAAAAGTGGTTTTTCCACACTAATACAAGTGCGAAAAGTGGTTTTTCAACACTATCACAAGTGCGAAAAGTGGGTTTTCAACACTAACACAAGTGCGAAAAGTGGTTTTTCCACACTAATACAAGGGCAAAACTGGTTTCCTGCACTAACACAAGTGCAAAAAGTGGGGTTTCAACACTAACACAAGTGCGAAAAGTGGTTTTTCAACACTAACACAAGTGCAAAAAGTGTTTTTTCCACACTAATACAAGTGCAAAAGTGGTTTCCTGCACCAACACAAGTGCAAAAAGTGGTTTTCAACACTAACACAAGTGCGAAAAGTGGTTTTTCAACAATAACACAAGTGCGAAAAGTGGTGTTTCAACACTAACACTAGTGCGAAAAGTGGTTTTTCCACAATAATACAAGTGCAAAAGTGGTTTCCTGCACCAACACAAGTGCGAAAAGTGGTTTTTCAACACTAACACAAGTGCGAAAAGTGGTTTTTCAACACTATCACAAGTGCAAAAAGTGTTTTTTCCACAATAATACAAGTGCAAAAGTGGTTTCCTGCACCAACACAAGTGCGAAAAGTGGTTTTTCAACACTAACACAAGTGCGAAAAGTGGTTTTTCAACACTAACACAAGTGCGAAAAGTGGTTTTTCAACACTAACACAAGTGCGAAAAGTGGTTTTTCCACACTAATACAAGTGCAAAAGTGGTTTCCTGCACCAACACAAGTGCGAAAAGTGGTTTTTCAACACTAACACAAGTGCAAAAAGTGGTTTTTCAACACTATCACAAGTGCAAAAAGTGTTTTTTCCACACTAACACAAGTGCAAAAGTGGTTTCCTGCACCAACACAAGTGCGAAAAGTGGTTTTTCAACACTAACACAAGTGCGAAAAGTGGTTTTTCAACACTAACACAAGTGCGAAAAGTGGTTTTTCAACACTAACACAAGTGCGAAAAGTGGTTATTCAACACTAATACAAGTGCGAAAAGTGGTTTTTCAACACTAACACAAGTGCGAAAAGTGGTTTTTCCACACTAGTACAAGTGCAAAAGTGGTTTCCTGCACCAACACAAGTGCGAAAAGTGGTTTTTCAACACTAACACAAGTGCGAAAAGTGGTTTTTCACACTAACACAAGTGCGAAAAGTGTTTTTTCAACACTAACACAAGTGCGAAAAGTGGTTTTTCCACACTAATACAAGTGCAAAAGTGGTTTCCTGCACCAACACAAGTGCGAAAAGTGGTTTTTCAACACTAACACAAGTGCGAAAAGTGGTTTTTCAACATTAACACAAGTGCGAAAAGTGGTTTTTCAACACTAACACAAGTGCGAAAAGTGGTTTTTCAACATTAACACAAGTGCGAAAAGTGATTTTTCAACACTAACACAAGTGCAAAAGTGATTTTTCAACACTAACACAAGTGCGAAAAGTGGTTTTTCCACACTAATACAAGTGCAAAAGTGGTTTCCTGCACCAACACAAGTGCTAAAAGTGGTTTTTCAACACTAACACAAGTGCGAAAAGTGGTTTTTCAACACTATCACAAGTGCAAAAAGTGGTTTGTCCACACTAATACAAGTGCAAAAGTGGTTTCCTGCACCAACACAAGTGCGAAAAGTGGTTTTTCAACACTAACACAAGTGCGAAAAGTGGTTTTTCAACACTAACACAAGTGCGAAAAGTGGTTTTTCAACACTATCACAAGTGCAAAAAGTGTTTTTTCCACACTAATACAAGTGCAAAAGTGGTTTCCTGCACCAACACAAGAGCGAAAAGTGGTTTTTCAACACTAACACAAGTGCGAAAAGCGGTTTTTCAACACTAACACAAGTGCGAAAAGTGGTTTTTCAATACTAACACTATTGCGAAAAGTGGTTTTTCAACACTAACACAAGTGCGAAAAGTTGTTTTTCCACACTAATACAAGTGCAAAAGTGGTTTCCTGCACCAACACAAGTGCGAAAAGTGGTTTTTCAACACTAACACAAGTGCGAAAAGTGGTTTTTCAACACTATCACAAGTGCAAAAAGTGTTTTTTCCACACTAATACAAGTGCAAAAGTGGTTTCCTGCACCAACACAAGTGCGAAAAGTGGTTTTTCAACACTAACACTAGTGCGAAAAGTGGTTTTTCAACACTAACACAAGTGCGAAAAGTGGTTTTCCACACTAATACAAGTGCAAAAGTGGCTTCCTGCACCAACACAAGTGTGAAAAGTTGTTTTTCAACACTAACACAAGTGCAAAAAGTGGTTTTTCAACACTATCACAAGTGCAAAAAGTGTTTTTTCCACACTAATACAAGTGCAAAAGTGGTTTCCTGCACCAACACAAGTGCGAAAAGTGGTTTTTCACCACTAACACAAGTGCGAAAAGTGGTTTTTCAACACTAACACAAGTGCGAAAAGTGTTTTTTCCACACTAATACAAGTGCAAAAGTGGTTTCCTGCACCAACACAAGTGCGAAAAGTGGTTTTTCAACACTAACACAAGTGCGAAAAGTGGTTTTTCAACACTATCACAAGTGCGAAAAGTGGTTTTTCAACACTAACACAAGTGCGAAAAGTGGTTTTTCAACACTAACACAAGTGCGAAAAGTGGTTTTTCAACACTAACACAAGTGCGAAAAGTGGTTTTTCAACACTAACACAAGTGCGAAAAGTTGTTTTTCCACACTAATACAAGTGCAAAAGTGGTTTCCTGCACCAATACAAGTGCAAAAAGTGTTTTTCAACACTAACTCAAGTGCGAAAAGTGGTTTTTTTAACACTAACACAAGTGCGAAAAGTGTATTTTCAACACTAACACAAGTGCGAAAAGTGGTTTTTCAACACTAACACAAGTGTGAAAAGTGGTTTTTCCACACTAATACAAGTGCAAAAGTGGTTTCCTGCACCAACACAAGTGCGAAAAGTGGTTTTTCAACACTAACACAAGTGCGAAAAGTGGTTTTTCAACACTAACACAAGTGCGAAAAGTGGTTTTTCAACACTAACACAAGTGCGAAAAGTGGTTTTTCAACACTAACACAAGTGCGAAAAGTTGTTTTTCCACACTAATACAAGTGCAAAAGTGGTTTCCTGCACCAATACAAGTGCAAAAAGTGTTTTTCAACACTAACTCAAGTGCGAAAAGTGGTTTTTTTAACACTAACACAAGTGCGAAAAGTGTATTTTCAACACTAACACAAGTGCGAAAAGTGGTTTTTCAACACTAACACAAGTGTGAAAAGTGGTTTTTCCACACTAATACAAGTGCAAAAGTGGTTTCCTGCACCAACACAAGTGCGAAAAGTGGTTTTTCAACACTAACACAAGTGCGAAAGTGGTTTTTCCATGCTAATACAAGTGCAAAAGTGGTTTAAGTGGTTTTTCCACACTAATGCAAGTGCAAAAGTGGTTTCCTGCACCAACACAAGTGCGAAAAGTGGTTTTTCAACACTAACACAAGTGCGAAAAGTGGTTTTTCAACACTAACACAAGTGCGAAAAGTGGTTTTTCAACACTATCACAAGTGCAAAAAGTGTTTTTTCCACACTAATACAAGTGCAAAAGTGGTTTCCTGCACCAACACAAGTGCGAAAAGTGGTTTTTCAACACCAACACAAGTGCGAAAAGTGGTTTTTCAACACTAACACAAGTGCGAAAAGTGGTTTTTCCACACTAATACAAGTGCAAAAGTGGTTTCCTGCACCAACACAAGTGCGAAAAGTGGTTTTTCAACACTAACACAAGTGCGAAAAGTGGTTTTTCAACACTAACACAAGTGCGAAAAGTGGTTTTTCCACACTAATACAAGTGCAAAAGTGGTTTCCTGCACCAACACAAGTGTGAAAAGTGGTTTTTCAACACTAACACAAGTGCGAAAAGTGGTTTTTCAACACTATCACAAGTGCAAAAAGTGTTTTTTCCACACTAATACAAGTGCAAAAGTGGTTTCCTGCACCAACACAAGTGCGAAAAGTGGTTTTTCAACACTAACACAAGTGCAAAAAGTGGTTTTTCAACACTAACACAAGTGCGAAAAGTGGTTTTTCAACACTAACACAAGTGCGAAAAGTGGTTTTTCAACACTAACACAAGTGCGAAAAGTGGTTTTTCCACACTAATACAAGTGCAAAAGTGGTTTCCTGCACCAACACAAGTGCGAAAAGTGGTTTTTCAACACTAACACCATTGCGAAAAGTGGTTTTTCAACACTATCACAAGTGCAAAAAGTGTTTTTTCCACACTAATTCAATTGCAAAAGTGGTTTCCTGCACCAACACAAGTGCGAAAAGTGGTTTTTCAACACGAACACAAGTGCGAAAAGTGGTTTTTCAACACTAACACAAGTGCGAAAAGTGTTTTTTCCACACTAATACAAGTGCAAAAGTGGTTTCCTGCACCAACACAAGTGCGAAAAGTGGTTTTTCAACACGAACACAAGTGCGAAAAGTGGTTTTTCAACACTAACACAAGTGCGAAAAGTGGTTTATCAACACTAACACAAGTCCGAAAAGTGGTTTTTCAACACCATCACAAGTGTGAAAAGTGTTTTTTCCACACTAATACAAGTGCAAAAGTGGTTTCCTGCACCAACACAAGTGCGAAAAGTGGTTTTTCAACACTAACACAAGTGCGAAAAGTGGTTTTTCAACACTAACACAAGTGCG
Organism: Myxine glutinosa; assembly: GCF_964187855.1. Classification (NCBI taxonomy): domain Eukaryota; kingdom Metazoa; phylum Chordata; class Myxini; order Myxiniformes; family Myxinidae; genus Myxine; species Myxine glutinosa. The sequence continues at coordinate 105,423 of NW_027617042.1, read as the reverse complement.
AAAAGTGGTTTTTCAACACTAACACAAGTGCGAAAAGTGGTTTTTCACACTAATACAGGTGCAAAAGTGGTTTCCTGCACCAACACAAGTGCGAAAAGTGGTTTTTCAACACTATCACAAGTGCGAAAAGTGGTTTTTCAACACTAACACAAGTGCGAAAAGTGGTTTTTCCACACTAATACAAGTGCAAAAGTGGTTTCCTGCACCAACACAAGTGCGAAAAGTGGGGTTTCAACACTAACACAAGTGCGAAAAGTGGTTTTTCAACACTAACACAAGTGCGAAAAGTGGTTTTTCCACACTAATACAAGTGCGAAAAGTGGTTTTTCAACACTATCACAAGTGCGAAAAGTGGGTTTTCAACACTAACACAAGTGCGAAAAGTGGTTTTTCCACACGAATACAAGTGCGAAAAGTGGTTTTTCCACACTAATACAAGTGCGAAAAGTGGTTTTTCAACACTATCACAAGTGCGAAAAGTGGGTTTTCAACACTAACACAAGTGCGAAAAGTGGTTTTTCCACACTAATACAAGGGCAAAACTGGTTTCCTGCACTAACACAAGTGCAAAAAGTGGGGTTTCAACACTAACACAAGTGCGAAAAGTGGTTTTTCAACACTAACACAAGTGCAAAAAGTGTTTTTTCCACACTAATACAAGTGCAAAAGTGGTTTCCTGCACCAACACAAGTGCAAAAAGTGGTTTTCAACACTAACACAAGTGCGAAAAGTGGTTTTTCAACAATAACACAAGTGCGAAAAGTGGTGTTTCAACACTAACACTAGTGCGAAAAGTGGTTTTTCCACAATAATACAAGTGCAAAAGTGGTTTCCTGCACCAACACAAGTGCGAAAAGTGGTTTTTCAACACTAACACAAGTGCGAAAAGTGGTTTTTCAACACTATCACAAGTGCAAAAAGTGTTTTTTCCACAATAATACAAGTGCAAAAGTGGTTTCCTGCACCAACACAAGTGCGAAAAGTGGTTTTTCAACACTAACACAAGTGCGAAAAGTGGTTTTTCAACACTAACACAAGTGCGAAAAGTGGTTTTTCAACACTAACACAAGTGCGAAAAGTGGTTTTTCCACACTAATACAAGTGCAAAAGTGGTTTCCTGCACCAACACAAGTGCGAAAAGTGGTTTTTCAACACTAACACAAGTGCAAAAAGTGGTTTTTCAACACTATCACAAGTGCAAAAAGTGTTTTTTCCACACTAACACAAGTGCAAAAGTGGTTTCCTGCACCAACACAAGTGCGAAAAGTGGTTTTTCAACACTAACACAAGTGCGAAAAGTGGTTTTTCAACACTAACACAAGTGCGAAAAGTGGTTTTTCAACACTAACACAAGTGCGAAAAGTGGTTATTCAACACTAATACAAGTGCGAAAAGTGGTTTTTCAACACTAACACAAGTGCGAAAAGTGGTTTTTCCACACTAGTACAAGTGCAAAAGTGGTTTCCTGCACCAACACAAGTGCGAAAAGTGGTTTTTCAACACTAACACAAGTGCGAAAAGTGGTTTTTCACACTAACACAAGTGCGAAAAGTGTTTTTTCAACACTAACACAAGTGCGAAAAGTGGTTTTTCCACACTAATACAAGTGCAAAAGTGGTTTCCTGCACCAACACAAGTGCGAAAAGTGGTTTTTCAACACTAACACAAGTGCGAAAAGTGGTTTTTCAACATTAACACAAGTGCGAAAAGTGGTTTTTCAACACTAACACAAGTGCGAAAAGTGGTTTTTCAACATTAACACAAGTGCGAAAAGTGATTTTTCAACACTAACACAAGTGCAAAAGTGATTTTTCAACACTAACACAAGTGCGAAAAGTGGTTTTTCCACACTAATACAAGTGCAAAAGTGGTTTCCTGCACCAACACAAGTGCTAAAAGTGGTTTTTCAACACTAACACAAGTGCGAAAAGTGGTTTTTCAACACTATCACAAGTGCAAAAAGTGGTTTGTCCACACTAATACAAGTGCAAAAGTGGTTTCCTGCACCAACACAAGTGCGAAAAGTGGTTTTTCAACACTAACACAAGTGCGAAAAGTGGTTTTTCAACACTAACACAAGTGCGAAAAGTGGTTTTTCAACACTATCACAAGTGCAAAAAGTGTTTTTTCCAGACTAATACAAGTGCAAAAGTGGTTTCCTGCACCAACACAAGAGCGAAAAGTGGTTTTTCAACACTAACACAAGTGCGAAAAGCGGTTTTTCAACACTAACACAAGTGCGAAAAGTGGTTTTTCAATACTAACACTATTGCGAAAAGTGGTTTTTCAACACTAACACAAGTGCGAAAAGTTGTTTTTCCACACTAATACAAGTGCAAAAGTGGTTTCCTGCACCAACACAAGTGCGAAAAGTGGTTTTTCAACACTAACACAAGTGCGAAAAGTGGTTTTTCAACACTATCACAAGTGCAAAAAGTGTTTTTTCCACACTAATACAAGTGCAAAAGTGGTTTCCTGCACCAACACAAGTGCGAAAAGTGGTTTTTCAACACTAACACTAGTGCGAAAAGTGGTTTTTCAACACTAACACAAGTGCGAAAAGTGGTTTTCCACACTAATACAAGTGCAAAAGTGGCTTCCTGCACCAACACAAGTGTGAAAAGTTGTTTTTCAACACTAACACAAGTGCAAAAAGTGGTTTTTCAACACTATCACAAGTGCAAAAAGTGTTTTTTCCACACTAATACAAGTGCAAAAGTGGTTTCCTGCACCAACACAAGTGCGAAAAGTGGTTTTTCACCACTAACACAAGTGCGAAAAGTGGTTTTTCAACACTAACACAAGTGCGAAAAGTGTTTTTTCCACACTAATACAAGTGCAAAAGTGGTTTCCTGCACCAACACAAGTGCGAAAAGTGGTTTTTCAACACTAACACAAGTGCGAAAAGTGGTTTTTCAACACTATCACAAGTGCGAAAAGTGGTTTTTCAACACTAACACAAGTGCGAAAAGTGGTTTTTCAACACTAACACAAGTGCGAAAAGTGGTTTTTCAACACTAACACAAGTGCGAAAAGTGGTTTTTCAACACTAACACAAGTGCGAAAAGTTGTTTTTCCACACTAATACAAGTGCAAAAGTGGTTTCCTGCACCAATACAAGTGCAAAAAGTGTTTTTCAACACTAACTCAAGTGCGAAAAGTGGTTTTTTTAACACTAACACAAGTGCGAAAAGTGTATTTTCAACACTAACACAAGTGCGAAAAGTGGTTTTTCAACACTAACACAAGTGTGAAAAGTGGTTTTTCCACACTAATACAAGTGCAAAAGTGGTTTCCTGCACCAACACAAGTGCGAAAAGTGGTTTTTCAACACTAACACAAGTGCGAAAAGTGGTTTTTCAACACTAACATAAGTGCGAAAAGTGGTTTTTCCACACTAATACAAGTGCAAAAGTGGTTTCCTGCACCAACACAAGTGCGAAAGTGGTTTTTCCATGCTAATACAAGTGCAAAAGTGGTTTAAGTGGTTTTTCCACACTAATGCAAGTGCAAAAGTGGTTTCCTGCACCAACACAAGTGCGAAAAGTGGTTTTTCAACACTAACACAAGTGCGAAAAGTGGTTTTTCAACACTAACACAAGTGCGAAAAGTGGTTTTTCAACACTATCACAAGTGCAAAAAGTGTTTTTTCCACACTAATACAAGTGCAAAAGTGGTTTCCTGCACCAACACAAGTGCGAAAAGTGGTTTTTCAACACCAACACAAGTGCGAAAAGTGGTTTTTCAACACTAACACAAGTGCGAAAAGTGGTTTTTCCACACTAATACAAGTGCAAAAGTGGTTTCCTGCACCAACACAAGTGCGAAAAGTGGTTTTTCAACACTAACACAAGTGCGAAAAGTGGTTTTTCAACACTAACACAAGTGCGAAAAGTGGTTTTTCCACACTAATACAAGTGCAAAAGTGGTTTCCTGCACCAACACAAGTGTGAAAAGTGGTTTTTCAACACTAACACAAGTGCGAAAAGTGGTTTTTCAACACTATCACAAGTGCAAAAAGTGTTTTTTCCACACTAATACAAGTGCAAAAGTGGTTTCCTGCACCAACACAAGTGCGAAAAGTGGTTTTTCAACACTAACACAAGTGCAAAAAGTGGTTTTTCAACACTAACACAAGTGCGAAAAGTGGTTTTTCAACACTAACACAAGTGCGAAAAGTGGTTTTTCAACACTAACACAAGTGCGAAAAGTGGTTTTTCCACACTAATACAAGTGCAAAAGTGGTTTCCTGCACCAACACAAGTGCGAAAAGTGGTTTTTCAACACTAACACCATTGCGAAAAGTGGTTTTTCAACACTATCACAAGTGCAAAAAGTGTTTTTTCCACACTAATTCAATTGCAAAAGTGGTTTCCTGCACCAACACAAGTGCGAAAAGTGGTTTTTCAACACGAACACAAGTGCGAAAAGTGGTTTTTCAACACTAACACAAGTGCGAAAAGTGTTTTTTCCACACTAATACAAGTGCAAAAGTGGTTTCCTGCACCAACACAAATGCGAAAAGTGGTTTTTCAACACGAACACAAGTGCGAAAAGTGGTTTTTCAACACTAACACAAGTGCGAAAAGTGGTTTTTCAACACTATCACAAGTGCAAAAAGTGTTTTTTCCACACTAATACAAGTGCAAAAGTGGTTTCCTGCACCAACACATGTGCGAAAAGTGGTTTTTCAACACTAACACAAGTGCGAAAAGTGGTTTTTCAACACTATCACAAGTGCAAAAAGTGTTTTTTCCACACTAATACAAGTGCAAAAGTGGTTTCCTGCACCAACACAAGTGCGAAAAGTGGTTTTTCAACACTAACACAAGTGCGAAAAGTGGTTTTTTCAACACTAACACAAGTGCGAAATGTGGTTTTTCCACACTAATACAAGTGCAAAAGTGGTTTCCTGCACCAACACAAGTGCGAAAAGTGGTTTTTCAACACTAACACAAGTGCGAAAAGTGGTTTTTCAACACTATCACAAGTGCGAAAAGTGGTTTTTCAACACTAACACAAGTGCGAAAAGTGGTTTTTCAACACTAACACAAGTGCGAAAAGTGGTTTTTCAACACTAACACAAGTGCGAAAAGTGGTTTTTCAACACTAACACAAGTGCGAAAAGTTGTTTTTCCACACTAATACAAGTGCAAAAGTGGTTTCCTGCACCAATACAAGTGCAAAAAGTGTTTTTCAACACTAACTCAAGTGCGAAAAGTGGTTTTTTAACACTAACACAAGTGCGAAAAGTGTATTTTCAACACTAACACAAGTGCGAAAAGTGGTTTTTCAACACTAACACAAGTGTGAAAAGTGGTTTTTCCACACTAATACAAGTGCAAAAGTGGTTTCCTGCACCAACACAAGTGCGAAAAGTGGTTTTTCAACACTAACACAAGTGCGAAAAGTGGTTTTTCAACACTAACATAAGTGCGAAAAGTGGTTTTTCCACACTAATACAAGTGCAAAAGTGGTTTCCTGCACCAACACAAGTGCGAAAGTGGTTTTTCCATGCGAATACAAGTGCAAAAGTGGTTTAAGTGGTTTTTCCACACTAATGCAAGTGCAAAAGTGGTTTCCTGCACCAACACAAGTGCGAAAAGTGGTTTTTCAACACTAACACAAGTGCGAAAAGTGGTTTTTCAACACTAACACAAGTGCGAAAAGTGGTTTTTCAACACTATCACAAGTGCAAAAAGTGTTTTTTCCACACTAATACAAGTGCAAAAGTGGTTTCCTGCACCAACACAAGTGCGAAAAGTGGTTTTTCAACACCAACACAAGTGCGAAAAGTGGTTTATCAACACTAACACAAGTGCGAAAAGTGGTTTTTCCACACTAATACAAGTGCAAAAGTGGTTTCCTGCACCAACACAAGTGCGAAAAGTGGTTTTTCAACACTAACACAAGTGCGAAAAGTGGTTTTTCAACACTAACACAAGTGCGAAAAGTGGTTTTTCAACACTAACACAAGTGCGAAAAGTGGTTTTTCCACACTAATACAAGTGCAAAAGTGGTTTCCTGCACCAACACAAGTACGAAAAGTGGTTTTTCAACACTAACACCATTGCGAAAAGTGGTTTTTCAACACTATCACAAGTGCAAAAAGTGTTTTTTCCACACTAATTCAATTGCAAAAGTGGTTTCCTGCACCAACACAAGTGCGAAAAGTGGTATTTCAACACTAACACAAGTGTGAAAAGTGGTTTTTCAACACTATCACAAGTGCAAAAAGTGTTTTTTCCACACTAATACAAGTGCAAAAGTGGTTTCCTGCACCAACACAAGTGCGAAAAGTGGTTTTTCAACACGAACACAAGTGCGAAAAGTGGTTTTTCAACACTAACACAAGTGCGAAAAGTGGTTTTTCAACACTATCACAAGTGCAAAAAGTGTTTTTTCCACACTAATACAAGTGCAAAAGTGGTTTCCTGCACCAACACATGTGCGAAAAGTGGTTTTTCAACACTAACACAAGTGCGAAAAGTGGTTTTTCAACACTATCACAAGTGCAAAAAGTGTTTTTTCCACACTAATACAAGTGCAAAAGTGGTTTCCTGCACCAACACAAGTGCGAAAAGTGGTTTTTCAACACTAACACAAGTGCGAAAAGTGGTTTTTTCAACACTAACACAAGTGCGAAATGTGGTTTTTCCACACTAATACAAGTGCAAAAGTGGTTTCCTGCACCAACACAAGTGCGAAAAGTGGTTTTTCAACACTAACACAAGTGCGAAAAGTGGTTTTTCAACACTATCACAAGTGCGAAAAGTGGTTTTTCAACACTAACACAAGTGCGAAAAGTGGTTTTTCAACACTAACACAAGTGCGAAAAGTGGTTTTTCAACACTAACACAAGTGCGAAAAGTGGTTTTTCAACACTAACACAAGTGCGAAAAGTTGTTTTTCCACACTAATACAAGTGCAAAAGTGGTTTCCTGCACCAATACAAGTGCAAAAAGTGTTTTTCAACACTAACTCAAGTGCGAAAAGTGGTTTTTTAACACTAACACAAGTGCGAAAAGTGTATTTTCAACACTAACACAAGTGCGAAAAGTGGTTTTTCAACACTAACACAAGTGTGAAAAGTGGTTTTTCCACACTAATACAAGTGCAAAAGTGGTTTCCTGCACCAACACAAGTGCGAAAAGTGGTTTTTCAACACTAACACAAGTGCGAAAAGTGGTTTTTCAACACTAACATAAGTGCGAAAAGTGGTTTTTCCACACTAATACAAGTGCAAAAGTGGTTTCCTGCACCAACACAAGTGCGAAAGTGGTTTTTCCATGCTAATACAAGTGCAAAAGTGGTTTAAGTGGTTTTTCCACACTAATGCAAGTGCAAAAGTGGTTTCCTGCACCAACACAAGTGCGAAAGTGGTTTTTCAACACTAACACAAGTGCGAAAAGTGGTTTTTCAACACTAACACAAGTGCGAAAAGTGGTTTTTCAACACTATCACAAGTGCAAAAAGTGTTTTTTCCACACTAATACAAGTTCAAAAGTGGTTTCCTGCACCAACACAAGTGCGAAAAGTGGTTTTTCAACACCAACACAGTGCGAAAAGTGGTTTTTCAACACTAACACAAGTGCGAAAAGTGGTTTTTCCACACTAATACAAGTGCAAAAGTGGTTTCCTGCACCAACACAAGTGCGAAAAGTGGTTTTTCAACACTAACACAAGTGCGAAAAGTGGTTTTTCAACACTAACACAAGTGCGAAAAGTGGTTTTTCCACACTAATACAAGTGCAAAAGTGGTTTCCTGCACCAACACAAGTGTGAAAAGTGGTTTTTCAACACTAACACAAGTGCGAAAAGTGGTTTTTCAACACTATCACAAGTGCAAAAAGTGTTTTTTCCACACTAATACAAGTGCAAAAGTGGTTTCCTGCACCAACACAAGTGCGAAAAGTGGTTTTTCAACACTAACACAAGTGCAAAAAGTGGTTTTTCAACACTAACACAAGTGCGAAAAATGTTTTTTCCACACTAATACAAGTGCAAAAGTGGTTTCCTGCACCAACACTAGTGCGAAAAGTGGTTTTTCAACACTAACACAAGTGCGAAAAGTGGTTTTTCAACACTAACACAAGTGCGAAAAGTGATTTTTCCACACTAATACAAGTGCAAAAGTGGTTTCCTGCACCAACACAAGTGCGAAAAGTGGTTTATCAACACTAACACAAGTCCGAAAAGTGGTTTTTCAACACCATCACAAGTGTGAAAAGTGTTTTTTCCACACTAATACAAGTGCAAAAGTGGTTTCCTGCACCAACACAAGTGCGAAAAGTGGTTTTTCAACACTAACACAAGTGCGAAAAGTGGTTTTTCAACACTAACACAAGTGCGAAAAGTGGTTTTTCAACACTAACACAAGTGCGAAAAGTGGTTTTTCCACACTAATACAAGTGCGAAAAGTGGTTTTTCAACACCATCACAAGTGCGAAAAGTGGGTTTTCAACACTAACACAAGTGCGAAAAGTGGTTTTTCCACACGAATACAAGTGCGAAAAGTGGTTTTTCCACACTAATACAAGTGCGAAAAGTGGTTTTTCAACACTATCACAAGTGCGAAAAGTGGGTTTTCAACACTAACACAAGTGCGAAAAGTGGTTTTTCCACACTAATACAAGGGCAAAACTGGTTTCCTGCACTAACACAAGTGCAAAAAGTGGGGTTTCAACACTGACACAAGTGCGAAAAGTGGTTTTTCAACACTAACACAAGTGCAAAAAGTGTTTTTTCCACACTAATACAAGTGCAAAAGTGGTTTCCTGCATCAACACAAGTGCAAAAAGTGGTTTTTCAAAACTAACACAAGTGCGAAAAGTGGTTTTTCAACACTAACACAAGTGCGAAAAGTGGTTTTTCAACACTAACACTAGTGCGAAAAGTGGTTTTTCCACAATAATACAAGTGCAAAAGTGGTTTCCTGCACCAACACAAGTGCGAAAAGTGGTTTTTCAACACTAACACAAGTGCGAAAAGTGGTTTTTCAACACTATCACAAGTGCAAAAAGTGTTTTTCCACAATAATACAAGTGCAAAAGTGGTTTCCTGCACCAACACAAGTGCGAAAAGTGGTTTTTCAACACTAACACAAGTGCGAAAAGTGGTTTTTCAACACTAACACAAGTGCGAAAAGTGGTTTTTCAATACTAACACAAGTGCGAAAAGTGGTTTTTCCACACTAATACAAGTGCAAAAGTGGTTTCCTGCACCAACACAAGTGCGAAAAGTGGTTTTTCAACACTAACACAAGTGCAAAAAGTGGTTTTTCAACACTATCACAAGTGCAAATAGTGTTTTTTCCACACTAACACAAGTGCAAAAGTGGTTTCCTGCACCAACACAAGTGCGAAAAGTGGTTTTTCAACACTAACACAAGTGCGAAAAGTGGTTTTTCAACACTAACACAAGTGCGAAAAGTGGTTTTTCAACACTAACACAAGTGCGAAAAGTGGTTATTCAACACTAATACAAGTGCGAAAAGTGGTTTTTCAACACTAACACAAGTGCGAAAAGTGGTTTTTCCACACTAGTACAAGTGCAAAAGTGGTTTCCTGCACCAACACAAGTGCGAAAAGTGGTTTTTCAACACTAACACAAGTGCGAAAAGTGGTTTTTCACACTAACACAAGTGCGAAAAGTGTTTTTTCAACACTAACACAAGTGCGAAAAGTGGTTTTTCCACACTAATACAAGTGCAAAAGTGGTTTGCTGCACCAACACAAGTGCGAAAAGTGGTTTTTCAACACTAACTCAAGTGCGAAAAGTGGTTTTTCAACACTAACACAAGTGCGAAAAGTGGTTTTTCCACACTAATACAAGTGCAAAAGTGGTTTCCTGCACCAACACAAGTGCGAAAAGTGGTTTTTCAACACTAACACAAGTGCGAAAAGTGGTTTTTCAACACTATCACAAGTGCGAAAAATGTTTTTTCCACACTAATACAAGTGCAAAAGTGGTTTCCTGCACCAACACAAGTGCGAAAGTGGTTTTTCCATGCTAATACAAGTGCAAAAGTGGTTTAAGTGGTTTTTCCACACTAATGCAAGTGCAAAAGTGGTTTCCTGCACCAACACAAGTGCGAAAGTGGTTTTTCAACACTAACACAAGTGCGAAAAGTGGTTTTTCAACACTAACACAAGTGCGAAAAGTGGTTTTTCAACACTATCACAAGTGCAAAAAGTGTTTTTTCCACACTAATACAAGTTCAAAAGTGGTTTCCTGCACCAACACAAGTGCGAAAAGTGGTTTTTCAACACCAACACAGTGCGAAAAGTGGTTTTTCAACACTAACACAAGTGCGAAAAGTGGTTTTTCCACACTAATACAAGTGCAAAAGTGGTTTCCTGCACCAACACAAGTGCGAAAAGTGGTTTTTCAACACTAACACAAGTGCGAAAAGTGGTTTTTCAACACTAACACAAGTGCGAAAAGTGGTTTTTCCACACTAATACAAGTGCAAAAGTGGTTTCCTGCACCAACACAAGTGTGAAAAGTGGTTTTTCAACACTAACACAAGTGCGAAAAGTGGTTTTTCAACACTATCACAAGTGCAAAAAGTGTTTTTTCCACACTAATACAAGTGCAAAAGTGGTTTCCTGCACCAACACAAGTGCGAAAAGTGGTTTTTCAACACTAACACAAGTGCAAAAAGTGGTTTTTCAACACTAACACAAGTGCGAAAAATGTTTTTTCCACACTAATACAAGTGCAAAAGTGGTTTCCTGCACCAACACTAGTGCGAAAAGTGGTTTTTCAACACTAACACAAGTGCGAAAAGTGGTTTTTCAACACTAACACAAGTGCGAAAAGTGATTTTTCCACACTAATACAAGTGCAAAAGTGGTTTCCTGCACCAACACAAGTGCGAAAAGTGGTTTATCAACACTAACACAAGTCCGAAAAGTGGTTTTTCAACACCATCACAAGTGTGAAAAGTGTTTTTTCCACACTAATACAAGTGCAAAAGTGGTTTCCTGCACCAACACAAGTGCGAAAAGTGGTTTTTCAACACTAACACAAGTGCGAAAAGTGGTTTTTCAACACTAACACAAGTGCGAAAAGTGGTTTTTCAACACTAACACAAGTGCGAAAAGTGGTTTTTCCACACTAATACAAGTGCGAAAAGTGGTTTTTCAACACCATCACAAGTGCGAAAAGTGGGTTTTCAACACTAACACAAGTGCGAAAAGTGGTTTTTCCACACGAATACAAGTGCGAAAAGTGGTTTTTCCACACTAATACAAGTGCGAAAAGTGGTTTTTCAACACTATCACAAGTGCGAAAAGTGGGTTTTCAACACTAACACAAGTGCGAAAAGTGGTTTTTCCACACTAATACAAGGGCAAAACTGGTTTCCTGCACTAACACAAGTGCAAAAAGTGGGGTTTCAACACTGACACAAGTGCGAAAAGTGGTTTTTCAACACTAACACAAGTGCAAAAAGTGTTTTTTCCACACTAATACAAGTGCAAAAGTGGTTTCCTGCATCAACACAAGTGCAAAAAGTGGTTTTTCAAAACTAACACAAGTGCGAAAAGTGGTTTTTCAACACTAACACAAGTGCGAAAAGTGGTTTTTCAACACTAACACTAGTGCGAAAAGTGGTTTTTCCACAATAATACAAGTGCAAAAGTGGTTTCCTGCACCAACACAAGTGCGAAAAGTGGTTTTTCAACACTAACACAAGTGCGAAAAGTGGTTTTTCAACACTATCACAAGTGCAAAAAGTGTTTTTCCACAATAATACAAGTGCAAAAGTGGTTTCCTGCACCAACACAAGTGCGAAAAGTGGTTTTTCAACACTAACACAAGTGCGAAAAGTGGTTTTTCAACACTAACACAAGTGCGAAAAGTGGTTTTTCAATACTAACACAAGTGCGAAAAGTGGTTTTTCCACACTAATACAAGTGCAAAAGTGGTTTCCTGCACCAACACAAGTGCGAAAAGTGGTTTTTCAACACTAACACAAGTGCAAAAAGTGGTTTTTCAACACTATCACAAGTGCAAATAGTGTTTTTTCCACACTAACACAAGTGCAAAAGTGGTTTCCTGCACCAACACAAGTGCGAAAAGTGGTTTTTCAACACTAACACAAGTGCGAAAAGTGGTTTTTCAACACTAACACAAGTGCGAAAAGTGGTTTTTCAACACTAACACAAGTGCGAAAAGTGGTTATTCAACACTAATACAAGTGCGAAAAGTGGTTTTTCAACACTAACACAAGTGCGAAAAGTGGTTTTTCCACACTAGTACAAGTGCAAAAGTGGTTTCCTGCACCAACACAAGTGCGAAAAGTGGTTTTTCAACACTAACACAAGTGCGAAAAGTGGTTTTTCACACTAACACAAGTGCGAAAAGTGTTTTTTCAACACTAACACAAGTGCGAAAAGTGGTTTTTCCACACTAATACAAGTGCAAAAGTGGTTTGCTGCACCAACACAAGTGCGAAAAGTGGTTTTTCAACACTAACTCAAGTGCGAAAAGTGGTTTTTCAACACTAACACAAGTGCGAAAAGTGGTTTTTCCACACTAATACAAGTGCAAAAGTGGTTTCCTGCACCAACACAAGTGCGAAAAGTGGTTTTTCAACACTAACACAAGTGCGAAAAGTGGTTTTTCAACACTATCACAAGTGCAAAAAGTGTTTTTTCCACACTAATACAAGTGCAAAAGTGGTTTCCTGCACCAACACAAGTGCGAAAAGTGGTTTTTCAACACTAACACTAGTGCGAAAAGTAGTTTTTCAACACTAACACAAGTGCGAAAAGTGGTTTTTCCACACTAATACAAGTGCAAAAGTGGCTTCCTGCACCAACACAAGTGTGAAAAGTGGTTTTTCAACACTAACACAAGTGCAAAAAGTGGTTTTTCAACACTATCGCAAGTGCAAAAAGTGTTTTTTCCACACTAATACAAGTGCAAAAGTGGTTTCCTGCACCAACACAAGTACGAAAAGTGGTTTTTCAACACTAACACAAGTGCGAAAAGTGGTTTTTCAACACTAACACAAGTGCGAAAAGTGTTTTTTCCACACTAATACAAGTGCAAAAGTGGTTTCCTGCACCAACACCAGTGCGAAAAGTGGTTTTTCAACACTAACACAAGTGCGAAAAGTGGTTTTTCAACACTAACACAAGTGCGAAAAGTGTTTTTCCACACTAATACAAGTGCAAAAGTGGTTTCCTGCACCAACACAAGTGCGAAAAATGGTTTTTCAACACTAACACAAGTGCGAAAAGTGGTTTTTCAACACTAACACAAGTGCGAAAAGTGGTTTTTCCACACTAATACAAGTGCAAAAGTGGTTTCCTGCACCAACACAAGTGTGAAAAGTGGTTTTTCAACACTAACACAAGTGCGAAAAGTGTTTTTTCCAACACTATCACAAGTGCAAAAAGTGTTTTTTCCACACTAATACAAGTGCAAAAGTGGTTTCCTGCACCAACACAAGTGCGAAAAGTGGTTTTTCAACACTAACACAAGTGCGAAAAGTGGTTTTTCCACACTAATACAAGTGCAAAAGTGGTTTCCTGCACCAACACCAGTGCAAAAAGTGGTTTTTCAACACTAACACAAGTGCGAAAAGTGGTTTTTCAACACTAACACAAGTGCGAAAAGTGATTTTTCCACACTAATACAAGTGCAAAAGTGGTTTCCTGCACCAACACAAGTGCAAAAAGTGGTTTTTCAACACTAACACAAGTGCGAAAAGTGGTTTTTCAACACTAACACAAGTGCGAAAAGTGGTTTTTCAACACTAACACTAGTGCGAAAAGTGGTTTTTCCACACTAATACAAGTGCAAAAGTGGTTTCCTGCACCAACACAAGTGCGAAAAGTGGTTTTTCAACACCAACACAAGTGCGAAAAGTGGTTTTTCAACACTAACACAAGTGCGAAATGTGGTTTTTCAACACTAACACAAGTGTGAAAAGTGGTTTTTCAACACTAACACAAGTGCGAAAAGTGGTTTTTCCACACTAATACAAGTGCAAAAGTGGTTTCCTGCACCAACACATGTGCGAAAAGTGGTTTTTCAACACTAACACAAGTGCGAAAAGTGGTTTTTCAACACTAACACAAGTGAGAAAAGTGTTTTTTCCACACTAATACAAGTGCAAAAGTGGTTTCCTGCACCAACACAAGTGCGAAAAGTGGTTTTTCAACACTAACACAAGTGCGAAAAGTGGTTTTTCAACACTAACACAAGTGCGAAAAGTGGTTTTTCAACACTAACACAAGTGCGAAAAGTGGTTTTTCCACACTAATACAAGTGCAAAAGTGGTTTCCTGCACCAACACAAGTGCGAAAAGTGGTTTTTCAACACTAACACCATTGCGAAAAGTGGTTTTTCAACACTATCACAAGTGCAAAAAGTGTTTTTTCCACACTAATTCAATTGCAAAAGTGGTTTCCTGCACCAACACAAGTGCGAAAAGTGGTTTTTCAACACTAACACAAGTGCGAAAAGTGGTTTTTCAACACTATCACAAGTGCAAAAAGTGTTTTTTCCACACTAATACAAGTGCAAAAGTGGTTTCCTGCACCAACACAGTGCGAAAAGTGGTTTTTCAACACGAACACAAGTGCGAAAAGTGGTTTTTCAACACTAACACAAGTGCGAAAAGTGTATTTTCAACACTAACACAAGTGCAAAAAGTGTTTTTTCCACACTAATACAAGTGCAAAAGTGGTTTCCTGCACCAACACATGTGCGAAAAGTGGTTTTTCAACACTAACACAAGTGTGAAAAGTGGTTTTTCCACACTAATACAAGTGCAAAAGTGGTTTCCTGCACCAACACAAGTGCGAAAAGTGGTTTTTCAACACTAACACAAGTGCGAAAAGTGGTTTTTCAACACTAACATAAGTGCGAAAAGTGGTTTTTCCACACTAATACAAGTGCAAAAGTGGTTTCCTGCACCAACACAAGTGCGAAAGTGGTTTTTCCATGCTAATACAAGTGCAAAAGTGGTTTAAGTGGTTTTTCCACACTAATGCAAGTGCAAAAGTGGTTTCCTGCACCAACACAAGTGCGAAAGTGGTTTTTCAACACTAACACAAGTGCGAAAAGTGGTTTTTCAACACTAACACAAGTGCGAAAAGTGGTTTTTCAACACTATCACAAGTGCAAAAAGTGTTTTTTCCACACTAATACAAGTTCAAAAGTGGTTTCCTGCACCAACACAAGTGCGAAAAGTGGTTTTTCAACACCAACACAAGTGCGAAAAGTGGTTTTTCAACACTAACACAAGTGCGAAAAGTGGTTTTTCCACACTAATACAAGTGCAAAAGTGGTTTCCTGCACCAACACAAGTGCGAAAAGTGGTTTTTCAACACTAACACAAGTGCGAAAAGTGGTTTTTCAACACTAACACAAGTGCGAAAAGTGGTTTTTCCACACTAATACAAGTGCAAAAGTGGTTTCCTGCACCAACACAAGTGTGAAAAGTGGTTTTTCAACACTAACACAAGTGCGAAAAGTGGTTTTTCAACACTATCACAAGTGCAAAAAGTGTTTTTTCCACACTAATACAAGTGCAAAAGTGGTTTCCTGCACCAACACAAGTGCGAAAAGTGGTTTTTCAACACTAACACAAGTGCAAAAAGTGGTTTTTCAACACTAACACAAGTGCGAAAAATGTTTTTTCCACACTAATACAAGTGCAAAAGTGGTTTCCTGCACCAACACTAGTGCGAAAAGTGGTTTTTCAACACTAACACAAGTGCGAAAAGTGGTTTTTCAACACTAACACAAGTGCGAAAAGTGATTTTTCCACACTAATACAAGTGCAAAAGTGGTTTCCTGCACCAACACAAGTGCGAAAAGTGGTTTATCAACACTAACACAAGTCCGAAAAGTGGTTTTTCAACACCATCACAAGTGTGAAAAGTGTTTTTTCCACACTAATACAAGTGCAAAAGTGGTTTCCTGCACCAACACAAGTGCGAAAAGTGGTTTTTCAACACTAACACAAGTGCGAAAAGTGGTTTTTCAACACTAACACAAGTGCGAAAAGTGGTTTTTCAACACTAACACAAGTGCGAAAAGTGGTTTTTCCACACTAATACAAGTGCGAAAAGTGGTTTTTCAACACTATCACAAGTGCGAAAAGTGGGTTTTCAACACTAACACAAGTGCGAAAAGTGGTTTTTCCACACGAATACAAGTGCGAAAAGTGGTTTTTCCACACTAATACAAGTGCGAAAAGTGGTTTTTCAACACTATCACAAGTGCGAAAAGTGGGTTTTCAACACTAACACAAGTGCGAAAAGTGGTTTTTCCACACTAATACAAGGGCAAAACTGGTTTCCTGCACTAACACAAGTGCAAAAAGTGGGGTTTCAACACTGACACAAGTGCGAAAAGTGGTTTTTCAACACTAACACAAGTGCAAAAAGTGTTTTTTCCACACTAATACAAGTGCAAAAGTGGTTTCCTGCACCAACACAAGTGCAAAAAGTGGTTTTTCAAAACTAACACAAGTGCGAAAAGTGGTTTTTCAACACTAACACAAGTGCGAAAAGTGGTTTTTCAACACTAACACTAGTGCGAAAAGTGGTTTTTCCACAATAATACAAGTGCAAAAGTGGTTTCCTGCACCAACACAAGTGCGAAAAGTGGTTTTTCAACACTAACACAAGTGCGAAAAGTGGTTTTTCAACACTATCACAAGTGCAAAAAGTGTTTTTCCACAATAATACAAGTGCAAAAGTGGTTTCCTGCACCAACACAAGTGCGAAAAGTGGTTTTTCAACACTAACACAAGTGCGAAAAGTGGTTTTTCAACACTAACACAAGTGCGAAAAGTGGTTTTTCAATACTAACACAAGTGCGAAAAGTGGTTTTTCCACACTAATACAAGTGCAAAAGTGGTTTCCTGCACCAACACAAGTGCGAAAAGTGGTTTTTCAACACTAACACAAGTGCAAAAAGTGGTTTTTCAACACTATCACAAGTGCAAATAGTGTTTTTTCCACACTAACACAAGTGCAAAAGTGGTTTCCTGCACCAACACAAGTGCGAAAAGTGGTTTTTCAACACTAACACAAGTGCGAAAAGTGGTTTTTCAACACTAACACAAGTGCGAAAAGTGGTTTTTCAACACTAACACAAGTGCGAAAAGTGGTTATTCAACACTAATACAAGTGCGAAAAGTGGTTTTTCAACACTAACACAAGTGCGAAAAGTGGTTTTTCCACACTAGTACAAGTGCAAAAGTGGTTTCCTGCACCAACACAAGTGCGAAAAGTGGTTTTCAACACTAACACAAGTGCGAAAAGTGGTTTTTCACACTAACACAAGTGCGAAAAGTGTTTTTTCAACACTAACACAAGTGCGAAAAGTGGTTTTTCCACACTAATACAAGTGCAAAAGTGGTTTCCTGCACCAACACAAGTGCGAAAAGTGGTTTTTCAACACTAACTCAAGTGCGAAAAGTGGTTTTTCAACACTAACACAAGTGCGAAAAGTGGTTTTTCCACACTAATACAAGTGCAAAAGTGGTTTCCTGCACCAACACAAGTGCGAAAAGTGGTTTTTCAACACTAACACAAGTGCGAAAAGTGGTTTTTCAACACTATCACAAGTGCAAAAAGTGTTTTTTCCACACTAATACAAGTGCAAAAGTGGTTTCCTGCACCAACACAAGTGCGAAAAGTGGTTTTTCAACACTAACACTAGTGCGAAAAGTAGTTTTTCAACACTAACACAAGTGCGAAAAGTGGTTTTTCCACACTAATACAAGTGCAAAAGTGGCTTCCTGCACCAACACAAGTGTGAAAAGTGGTTTTTCAACACTAACACAAGTGCAAAAAGTGGTTTTTCAACACTATCGCAAGTGCAAAAAGTGTTTTTTCCACACTAATACAAGTGCAAAAGTGGTTTCCTGCACCAACACAAGTACGAAAAGTGGTTTTTCAACACTAACACAAGTGCGAAAAGTGGTTTTTCAACACTAACACAAGTGCGAAAAGTGTTTTTTCCACACTAATACAAGTGCAAAAGTGGTTTCCTGCACCAACACCAGTGCGAAAAGTGGTTTTTCAACACTAACACAAGTGCGAAAAGTGGTTTTTCAACACTAACACAAGTGCGAAAAGTGTTTTTCCACACTAATACAAGTGCAAAAGTGGTTTCCTGCACCAACACAAGTGCGAAAAATGGTTTTTCAACACTAACACAAGTGCGAAAAGTGGTTTTTCAACACTAACACAAGTGCGAAAAGTGGTTTTTCCACACTAATACAAGTGCAAAAGTGGTTTCCTGCACCAACACAAGTGTGAAAAGTGGTTTTTCAACACTAACACAAGTGCGAAAAGTGTTTTTTCCAACACTATCACAAGTGCAAAAAGTGTTTTTTCCACACTAATACAAGTGCAAAAGTGGTTTCCTGCACCAACACAAGTGCGAAAAGTGGTTTTTCAACACTAACACAAGTGCGAAAAGTGGTTTTTCCACACTAATACAAGTGCAAAAGTGGTTTCCTGCACCAACACCAGTGCAAAAAGTGGTTTTTCAACACTAACACAAGTGCGAAAAGTGGTTTTTCAACACTAACACAAGTGCGAAAAGTGATTTTTCCACACTAATACAAGTGCAAAAGTGGTTTCCTGCACCAACACAAGTGCAAAAAGTGGTTTTTCAACACTAACACAAGTGCGAAAAGTGGTTTTTCAACACTAACACAAGTGCGAAAAGTGGTTTTTCAACACTAACACTAGTGCGAAAAGTGGTTTTTCCACACTAATACAAGTGCAAAAGTGGTTTCCTGCACCAACACAAGTGCGAAAAGTGGTTTTTCAACACCAACACAAGTGCGAAAAGTGGTTTTTCAACACTAACACAAGTGCGAAATGTGGTTTTTCAACACTAACACAAGTGCGAAAAGTGGTTTTTCAACACTAACACAAGTGCGAAAAGTGGTTTTTCCACACTAATACAAGTGCAAAAGTGGTTTCCTGCACCAACACATGTGCGAAAAGTGGTTTTTCAACACTAACACAAGTGCGAAAAGTGGTTTTTCAACACTAACACAAGTGAGAAAAGTGTTTTTTCCACACTAATACAAGTGCAAAAGTGGTTTCCTGCACCAACACAAGTGCGAAAAGTGGTTTTTCAACACTAACACAAGTGCGAAAAGTGGTTTTTCAACACTAACACAAGTGCGAAAAGTGGTTTTTCAACACTAACACAAGTGCGAAAAGTGGTTTTTCCACACTAATACAAGTGCAAAAGTGGTTTCCTGCACCAACACAAGTGCGAAAAGTGGTTTTTCAACACTAACACCATTGCGAAAAGTGGTTTTTCAACACTATCACAAGTGCAAAAAGTGTTTTTTCCACACTAATTCAATTGCAAAAGTGGTTTCCTGCACCAACACAAGTGCGAAAAGTGGTTTTTCAACACTAACACAAGTGCGAAAAGTGGTTTTTCAACACTATCACAAGTGCAAAAAGTGTTTTTTCCACACTAATACAAGTGCAAAAGTGGTTTCCTGCACCAACACAAGTGCGAAAAGTGGTTTTTCAACACGAACACAAGTGCGAAAAGTGGTTTTTCAACACTAACACAAGTGCGAAAAGTGGTTTTTCAACACTATCACAAGTGCAAAAAGTGTTTTTTCCACACTAATACAAGTGCAAAAGTGGTTTCCTGCACCAACACATGTGCGAAAAGTGGTTTTTCAACACTAACACAAGTGCGAAAAGTGGTTTTTCAACACTATCACAAGTGCAAAAAGTGTTTTTTCCACACTAATACAAGTGCAAAAGTGGTTTCCTGCACCAACACAAGTGCGAAAAGTGGTTTTTCAACACTAACACAAGTGCGAAAAGTGGTTTTTTCAACACTAACACAAGTGCGAAATGTGGTTTTTCCACACTAATACAAGTGCAAAAGTGGTTTCCTGCACCAACACAAGTGCGAAAAGTGGTTTTTCAACACTAACACAAGTGCGAAAAGTGGTTTTTCAACACTAACACAAGTGCGAAAAGTGGTTTTTCAACACTAACACAAGTGTGAAAAGTTGTTTTTCCACACTAATACAAGGGCAAAAGTGGTTTCCTGCACCAATACAAGTGCAAAAAGTGTTTTTCAACACTAACTCAAGTGCGAAAAGTGGTTTTTTAACACTAACACAAGTGCGAAAAGTGTATTTTCAACACTAACACAAGTGCGAAAAGTGGTTTTTCAACACTAACACAAGTGTGAAAAGTGGTTTTTCCACACTAATACAAGTGCAAAAGTGGTTTCCTGCACCAACACAAGTGCGAAAAGTGGTTTTTCAACACTAACACAAGTGCGAAAAGTGGTTTTTCAACACTAACATAAGTGCGAAAAGTGGTTTTTCCACACTAATACAAGTGCAAAAGTGGTTTCCTGCACCAACACAAGTGCGAAAGTGGTTTTTCCATGCTAATACAAGTGCAAAAGTGGTTTAAGTGGTTTTTCCACACTAATGCAAGTGCAAAAGTGGTTTCCTGCACCAACACAAGTGCGAAAAGTGGTTTTTCAACACTAACACAAGTGCGAAAAGTGGTTTTTCAACACTAACACAAGTGCGAAAAGTGGTTTTTCAACACTATCACAAGTGCAAAAAGTGTTTTTTCCACACTAATACAAGTGCAAAAGTGGTTTCCTGCACCAACACAAGTGCGAAAAGTGGTTTTTCAACACTAACACAAGTGCGAAAAGTGGTTTTTCAACACTAACACAAGTGCGAAAAGTGGTTTTTCCACACTAATACAAGTGCAAAAGTGGTTTCCTGCACCAACACAAGTGTGAAAAGTGGTTTTTCAACACTAACACAAGTGCGAAAAGTGGTTTTTCAACACTATCACAAGTGCAAAAAGTGTTTTTTCCACACTAATACAAGTGCAAAAGTGGTTTCCTGCACCAACACAAGTGCGAAAAGTGGTTTTTCAACACTAACACAAGTGCAAAAAGTGGTTTTTCAACACTAACACAAGTGCGAAAAATGTTTTTTCCACACTAATACAAGTGCAAAAGTGGTTTCCTGCACCAACACTAGTGCGAAAAGTGGTTTTTCAACACTAACACAAGTGCGAAAAGTGGTTTTTCAACACTAACACAAGTGCGAAAAGTGATTTTTCCACACTAATACAAGTGCAAAAGTGGTTTCCTGCACCAACACAAGTGCGAAAAGTGGTTTATCAACACTAACACAAGTCCGAAAAGTGGTTTTTCAACACCATCACAAGTGTGAAAAGTGTTTTTTCCACACTAATACAAGTGCAAAAGTGGTTTCCTGCACCAACACAAGTGCGAAAAGTGGTTTTTCAACACTAACACAAGTGCGAAAAGTGGTTTTTCAACACTAACACAAGTGCGAAAAGTGGTTTTTCAACACTAACACAAGTGCGAAAAGTGGTTTTTCCACACTAATACAAGTGCGAAAAGTGGTTTTTCAACACTATCACAAGTGCGAAAAGTGGGTTTTCAACACTAACACAAGTGCGAAAAGTGGTTTTTCCACACGAATACAAGTGCGAAAAGTGGTTTTTCCACACTAATACAAGTGCGAAAAGTGGTTTTTCAACACTATCACAAGTGCGAAAAGTGGGTTTTCAACACTAACACAAGTGCGAAAAGTGGTTTTTCCACACTAATACAAGGGCAAAACTGGTTTCCTGCACTAACACAAGTGCAAAAAGTGGGGTTTCAACACTGACACAAGTGCGAAAAGTGGTTTTTCAACACTAACACAAGTGCAAAAAGTGTTTTTTCCACACTAATACAAGTGCAAAAGTGGTTTCCTGCACCAACACAAGTGCAAAAAGTGGTTTTTCAAAACTAACACAAGTGCGAAAAGTGGTTTTTCAACACTAACACAAGTGCGAAAAGTGGTTTTTCAACACTAACACTAGTGCGAAAAGTGGTTTTTCCACAATAATACAAGTGCAAAAGTGGTTTCCTGCACCAACACAAGTGCGAAAAGTGGTTTTTCAACACTAACACAAGTGCGAAAAGTGGTTTTTCAACACTATCACAAGTGCAAAAAGTGTTTTTCCACAATAATACAAGTGCAAAAGTGGTTTCCTGCACCAACACAAGTGCGAAAAGTGGTTTTTCAACACTAACACAAGTGCGAAAAGTGGTTTTTCAACACTAACACAAGTGCGAAAAGTGGTTTTTCAATACTAACACAAGTGCGAAAAGTGGTTTTTCCACACTAATACAAGTGCAAAAGTGGTTTCCTGCACCAACACAAGTGCGAAAAGTGGTTTTTCAACACTAACACAAGTGCAAAAAGTGCTTTTTCAACACTATCACAAGTGCAAATAGTGTTTTTTCCACACTAACACAAGTGCAAAAGTGGTTTCCTGCACCAACACAAGTGCGAAAAGTGGTTTTTCAACACTAACACAAGTGCGAAAAGTGGTTTTTCAACACTAACACAAGTGCGAAAAGTGGTTTTTCAACACTAACACAAGTGCGAAAAGTGGTTTTTCAACACTAACACAAGTGCGAAAAGTGGTTATTCAACACTAATACAAGTGCGAAAAGTGGTTTTTCAACACTAACACAAGTGCGAAAAGTGGTTTTTCCACACTAGTACAAGTGCAAAAGTGGTTTCCTGCACCAACACAAGTGCGAAAAGTGGTTTTTCAACACTAACACAAGTGCGAAAAGTGGTTTTTCACACTAACACAAGTGCGAAAAGTGTTTTTTCAACACTAACACAAGTGCGAAAAGTGGTTTTTCCACACTAATACAAGTGCAAAAGTGGTTTCCTGCACCAACACAAGTGCGAAAAGTGGTTTTTCAACACTAACTCAAGTGCGAAAAGTGGTTTTTCAACACTAACACAAGTGCGAAAAGTGGTTTTTCCACACTAATACAAGTGCAAAAGTGGTTTCCTGCACCAACACAAGTGCGAAAAGTGGTTTTTCAACACTAACACAAGTGCGAAAAGTGGTTTTTCAACACTATCACAAGTGCAAAAAGTGTTTTTTCCACACTAATACAAGTGCAAAAGTGGTTTCCTGCACCAACACAAGTGCGAAAAGTGGTTTTTCAACACTAACACTAGTGCGAAAAGTAGTTTTTCAACACTAACACAAGTGCGAAAAGTGGTTTTTCCACACTAATACAAGTGCAAAAGTGGCTTCCTGCACCAACACAAGTGTGAAAAGTGGTTTTTCAACACTAACACAAGTGCAAAAAGTGGTTTTTCAACACTATCGCAAGTGCAAAAAGTGTTTTTTCCACACTAATACAAGTGCAAAAGTGGTTTCCTGCACCAACACAAGTACGAAAAGTGGTTTTTCAACACTAACACAAGTGCGAAAAGTGGTTTTTCAACACTAACACAAGTGCGAAAAGTGTTTTTTCCACACTAATACAAGTGCAAAAGTGGTTTCCTGCACCAACACCAGTGCGAAAAGTGGTTTTTCAACACTAACACAAGTGCGAAAAGTGGTTTTTCAACACTAACACAAGTGCGAAAAGTGTTTTTCCACACTAATACAAGTGCAAAAGTGGTTTCCTGCACCAACACAAGTGCGAAAAATGGTTTTTCAACACTAACACAAGTGCGAAAAGTGGTTTTTCAACACTAACACAAGTGCGAAAAGTGGTTTTTCCACACTAATACAAGTGCAAAAGTGGTTTCCTGCACCAACACAAGTGTGAAAAGTGGTTTTTCAACACTAACACAAGTGCGAAAAGTGTTTTTTCCAACACTATCACAAGTGCAAAAAGTGTTTTTTCCACACTAATACAAGTGCAAAAGTGGTTTCCTGCACCAACACAAGTGCGAAAAGTGGTTTTTCAACACTAACACAAGTGCGAAAAGTGGTTTTTCCACACTAATACAAGTGCAAAAGTGGTTTCCTGCACCAACACCAGTGCAAAAAGTGGTTTTTCAACACTAACACAAGTGCGAAAAGTGGTTTTTCAACACTAACACAAGTGCGAAAAGTGATTTTTCCACACTAATACAAGTGCAAAAGTGGTTTCCTGCACCAACACAAGTGCAAAAAGTGGTTTTTCAACACTAACACAAGTGCGAAAAGTGGTTTTTCAACACTAACACAAGTGCGAAAAGTGGTTTTTCAACACTAACACTAGTGCGAAAAGTGGTTTTTCCACACTAATACAAGTGCAAAAGTGGTTTCCTGCACCAACACAAGTGCGAAAAGTGGTTTTTCAACACCAACACAAGTGCGAAAAGTGGTTTTTCAACACTAACACAAGTGCGAAATGTGGTTTTTCAACACTAACACAAGTGCGAAAAGTGGTTTTTCAACACTAACACAAGTGCGAAAAGTGGTTTTTCCACACTAATACAAGTGCAAAAGTGGTTTCCTGCACCAACACATGTGCGAAAAGTGGTTTTTCAACACTAACACAAGTGCGAAAAGTGGTTTTTCAACACTAACACAAGTGAGAAAAGTGTTTTTTCCACACTAATACAAGTGCAAAAGTGGTTTCCTGCACCAACACAAGTGCGAAAAGTGGTTTTTCAACACTAACACAAGTGCGAAAAGTGGTTTTTCAACACTAACACAAGTGCGAAAAGTGGTTTTTCAACACTAACACAAGTGCGAAAAGTGGTTTTTCCACACTAATACAAGTGCAAAAGTGGTTTCCTGCACCAACACAAGTGCGAAAAGTGGTTTTTCAACACTAACACCATTGCGAAAAGTGGTTTTTCAACACTATCACAAGTGCAAAAAGTGTTTTTTCCACACTAATTCAATTGCAAAAGTGGTTTCCTGCACCAACACAAGTGCGAAAAGTGGTTTTTCAACACTAACACAAGTGCGAAAAGTGGTTTTTCAACACTATCACAAGTGCAAAAAGTGTTTTTTCCACACTAATACAAGTGCAAAAGTGGTTTCCTGCACCAACACAAGTGCGAAAAGTGGTTTTTCAACACGAACACAAGTGCGAAAAGTGGTTTTTCAACACTAACACAAGTGCGAAAAGTGGTTTTTCAACACTATCACAAGTGCAAAAAGTGTTTTTTCCACACTAATACAAGTGCAAAAGTGGTTTCCTGCACCAACACATGTGCGAAAAGTGGTTTTTCAACACTAACACAAGTGCGAAAAGTGGTTTTTCAACACTATCACAAGTGCAAAAAGTGTTTTTTCCACACTAATACAAGTGCAAAAGTGGTTTCCTGCACCAACACAAGTGCGAAAAGTGGTTTTTCAACACTAACACAAGTGCGAAAAGTGGTTTTTTCAACACTAACACAAGTGCGAAATGTGGTTTTTCCACACTAATACAAGTGCAAAAGTGGTTTCCTGCACCAACACAAGTGCGAAAAGTGGTTTTTCAACACTAACACAAGTGCGAAAAGTGGTTTTTCAACACTAACACAAGTGCGAAAAGTGGTTTTTCAACACTAACACAAGTGCGAAAAGTTGTTTTTCCACACTAATACAAGTGCAAAAGTGGTTTCCTGCACCAATACAAGTGCAAAAAGTGTTTTTCAACACTAACTCAAGTGCGAAAAGTGGTTTTTTAACACTAACACAAGTGCGAAAAGTGTATTTTCAACACTAACACAAGTGCGAAAAGTGGTTTTTCAACACTAACACAAGTGTGAAAAGTGGTTTTTCCACACTAATACAAGTGCAAAAGTGGTTTCCTGCACCAACACAAGTGCGAAAAGTGGTTTTTCAACACTAACACAAGTGCGAAAAGTGGTTTTTCAACACTAACATAAGTGCGAAAAGTGGTTTTTCCACACTAATACAAGTGCAAAAGTGGTTTCCTGCACCAACACAAGTGCGAAAGTGGTTTTTCCATGCTAATACAAGTGCAAAAGTGGTTTAAGTGGTTTTTCCACACTAATGCAAGTGCAAAAGTGGTTTCCTGCACCAACACAAGTGCGAAAAGTGGTTTTTCAACACTAACACAAGTGCGAAAAGTGGTTTTTCAACACTAACACAAGTGCGAAAAGTGGTTTTTCAACACTATCACAAGTGCAAAAAGTGTTTTTTCCACGCTAATACAAGTGCAAAAGTGGTTTCCTGCACCAACACAAGTGCGAAAAGTGGTTTTTCAACACCAACACAAGTGCGAAAAGTGGTTTTTCAACACTAACACAAGTGCGAAAAGTGGTTTTTCCACACTAATACAAGTGCAAAAGTGGTTTCCTGCACCAACACAAGTGCGAAAAGTGGTTTTTCAACACTAACACAAGTGCGAAAAGTGGTTTTTCAACACTAACACAAGTGCGAAAAGTGGTTTTTCCACACTAATACAAGTGCAAAAGTGGTTTCCTGCACCAACACAAGTGTGAAAAGTGGTTTTTCAACACTAACACAAGTGCGAAAAGTGGTTTTTCAACACTATCACAAGTGCAAAAAGTGTTTTTTCCACACTAATACAAGTGCAAAAGTGGTTTCCTGCACCAACACAAGTGCGAAAAGTGGTTTTTCAACACTAACACAAGTGCAAAAAGTGGTTTTTCAACACTAACACAAGTGCGAAAAATGTTTTTTCCACACTAATACAAGTGCAAAAGTGGTTTCCTGCACCAACACTAGTGCGAAAAGTGGTTTTTCAACACTAACACAAGTGCGAAAAGTGGTTTTTCAACACTAACACAAGTGCGAAAAGTGATTTTTCCACACTAATACAAGTGCAAAAGTGGTTTCCTGCACCAACACAAGTGCGAAAAGTGGTTTTTCAACACTAACACAAGTGCGAAAAGTGGTTTTTCAACACTAACACAAGTGCGAAAAGTGTTTTTTCCACACTAATACAAGTGCAAAAGTGGTTTCCTGCACCAACACTAGTGCGAAAAGTGGTTTTTCAACACTAACACAAGTGCGAAAAGTGGTTTTTCAACACTAACACAAGTGCGAAAAGTGATTTTTCCACACTAATACAAGTGCAAAAGTGGTTTCCTGCACCAACACAAGTGCGAAAAGTGGTTTATCAACACTAACACAAGTCCGAAAAGTGGTTTTTCAACACCATCACAAGTGTGAAAAGTGTTTTTTCCACACTAATACAAGTGCAAAAGTGGTTTCCTGCACCAACACCAGTGCGAAAAGTGGTTTTTCAACACTAACACAAGTGCGAAAAGTGGTTTTTCAACACTAACACAAGTGCGAAAAGTGTTTTTCCACACTAATACAAGTGCAAAAGTGGTTTCCTGCACCAACACAAGTGCGAAAAATGGTTTTTCAACACTAACACAAGTGCGAAAAGTGGTTTTTCAACACTAACACAAGTGCGAAAAGTGGTTTTTCCACACTAATACAAGTGCAAAAGTGGTTTCCTGCACCAACACAAGTGTGAAAAGTGGTTTTTCAACACTAACACAAGTGCGAAAAGTGTTTTTTCCAACACTATCACAAGTGCAAAAAGTGTTTTTTCCACACTAATACAAGTGCAAAAGTGGTTTCCTGCACCAACACAAGTGCGAAAAGTGGTTTTTCAACACTAACACAAGTGCGAAAAGTGGTTTTTCAACACAATCACAAGTGCGAAAAGTGTTTTTTCCACACTAATACAAGTGCAAAAGTGGTTTCCTGCACCAACACCAGTGCAAAAAGTGGTTTTTCAACACTAACACAAGTGCGAAAAGTGGTTTTTCAACACTAACACAAGTGCGAAAAGTGGTTTTTCAACACTAACACTAGTGCGAAAAGTGGTTTTTCCACACTAATACAAGTGCAAAAGTGGTTTCCTGCACCAACACAAGTGCGAAAAGTGGTTTTTCAACACCAACACAAGTGCGAAAAGTGGTTTTTCAACACTAACACAAGTGCGAAATGTGGTTTTTCAACACTAACACAAGTGCGAAAAGTGGTTTTTCAACACTAACACAAGTGCGAAAAGTGGTTTTTCCACACTAATACAAGTGCAAAAGTGGTTTCCTGCACCAACACATGTGCGAAAAGTGGTTTTTCAACACTAACACAAGTGCGAAAAGTGGTTTTTCAACACTAACACAAGTGAGAAAAGTGTTTTTTCCACACTAATACAAGTGCAAAAGTGGTTTCCTGCACCAACACAAGTGCGAAAAGTGGTTTTTCAACACTAACACAAGTGCGAAAAGTGGTTTTTCAACACTAACACAAGTGCGAAAAGTGGTTTTTCAACACTAACACAAGTGCGAAAAGTGGTTTTTCCACACTAATACAAGTGCAAAAGTGGTTTCCTGCACCAACACAAGTGCGAAAAGTGGTTTTTCAACACTAACACCATTGCGAAAAGTGGTTTTTCAACACTATCACAAGTGCAAAAAGTGTTTTTTCCACACTAATTCAATTGCAAAAGTGGTTTCCTGCACCAACACAAGTGCGAAAAGTGGTTTTTCAACACTAACACAAGTGCGAAAAGTGGTTTTTCAACACTATCACAAGTGCAAAAAGTGTTTTTTCCACACTAATACAAGTGCAAAAGTGGTTTCCTGCACCAACACAAGTGCGAAAAGTGGTTTTTCAACACGAACACAAGTGCGAAAAGTGGTTTTTCAACACTAACACAAGTGCGAAAAGTGGTTTTTCAACACTATCACAAGTGCAAAAAGTGTTTTTTCCACACTAATACAAGTGCAAAAGTGGTTTCCTGCACCAACACATGTGCGAAAAGTGGTTTTTCAACACTAACACAAGTGCGAAAAGTGGTTTTTCAACACTATCACAAGTGCAAAAAGTGTTTTTTCCACACTAATACAAGTGCAAAAGTGGTTTCCTGCACCAACACAAGTGCGAAAAGTGGTTTTTCAACACTAACACAAGTGCGAAAAGTGGTTTTTTCAACACTAACACAAGTGCGAAATGTGGTTTTTCCACACTAATACAAGTGCAAAAGTGGTTTCCTGCACCAACACAAGTGCGAAAAGTGGTTTTTCAACACTAACACAAGTGCGAAAAGTGGTTTTTCAACACTAACACAAGTGCGAAAAGTGGTTTTTCAACACTAACACAAGTGCGAAAAGTTGTTTTTCCACACTAATACAAGTGCAAAAGTGGTTTCCTGCACCAATACAAGTGCAAAAAGTGTTTTTCAACACTAACTCAAGTGCGAAAAGTGGTTTTTTTAACACTAACACAAGTGCGAAAAGTGTATTTTCAACACTAACACAAGTGCGAAAAGTGGTTTTTCAACACTAACACAAGTGTGAAAAGTGGTTTTTCCACACTAATACAAGTGCAAAAGTGGTTTCCTGCACCAACACAAGTGCGAAACGTGGTTTTTCAACACTAACACAAGTGCGAAAAGTGGTTTTTCAACACTAACATAAGTGCGAAAAGTGGTTTTTCACACTAATACAAGTGCAAAAGTTTTTTCCTGCACCAACACAAGTGCGAAAGTGGTTTTTCCATGCTAATACAAGTGCAAAAGTGGTTTAAGTGGTTTTTCCACACTAATGCAAGTGCAAAAGTGGTTTCCTGCACCAACACAAGTGCGAAAAGTGGTTTTTCAACACTAACACAAGTGCGAAAAGTGGTTTTTCAACACTAACACAAGTGCGAAAAGTGGTTTTTCAACACTAACACAAGTGCGAAAAGTGGTTATTCAACACTAATACAAGTGCGAAAAGTGGTTTTTCAACACTAACACAAGTGCGAAAAGTGGTTTTTCCACACTAGTACAAGTGCAAAAGTGGTTTCCTGCACCAACACAAGTGCGAAAAGTGGTTTTTCAACACTAACACAAGTGCGAAAAGTGGTTTTTCACACTAACACAAGTGCGAAAAGTGTTTTTCAACACTAACACAAGTGCGAAAAGTGTTTTTCCACACTAATACAAGTGCAAAAGTGGTTTCCTGCACCAACACAAGTGCGAAAAGTGGTTTTTCAACACTAACTCAAGTGCGAAAAGTGGTTTTTCAACACTAACACAAGTGCGAAAAGTGGTTTTTCCACACTAATACAAGTGCAAAAGTGGTTTCCTGCACCAACACAAGTGCGAAAAGTGGTTTTTCAACACTAACACAAGTGCGAAAAGTGGTTTTTCAACACTATCACAAGTGCAAAAAGTGTTTTTTCCACACTAATACAAGTGCAAAAGTGGTTTCCTGCACCAACACAAGTGCGAAAAGTGGTTTTTCAACACTAACACTAGTGCGAAAAGTAGTTTTTCAACACTAACACAAGTGCGAAAAGTGGTTTTTCCACACTAATACAAGTGCAAAAGTGGCTTCCTGCACCAACACAAGTGTGAAAAGTGGTTTTTCAACACTAACACAAGTGCAAAAAGTGGTTTTTCAACACTATCAGCAAGTGCAAAAAGTGTTTTTTCCACACTAATACAAGTGCAAAAGTGGTTTCCTGCACCAACACAAGTACGAAAAGTGGTTTTTCAACACTAACACAAGTGCGAAAAGTGGTTTTTCAACACTAACACAAGTGCGAAAAGTGTTTTTTCCACACTAATACAAGTGCAAAAGTGGTTTCCTGCACCAACACCAGTGCGAAAAGTGGTTTTTCAACACTAACACAAGTGCGAAAAGTGGTTTTTCAACACTAACACAAGTGCGAAAAGTGTTTTTTCCACACTAATACAAGTGCAAAAGTGGTTTCCTGCACCAACACATTGCGAAAAATGGTTTTTTCAACACTAACACAAGTGCGAAAAGTGGTTTTTCAACACTAACACAAGTGCGACAAGTGGTTTTTTCCACACTAATACAAGTGCAAAAGTGGTTTCCTGCACCTACACAAGTGTGAAAAGTGGTTTTTCAACACTAACACAAGTGCGAAAAGTGTTTTTTCCAACACTATCACAAGTGCAAAAAGTGTTTTTTTCCACACTAATACAAGTGCAAAAGTGGGTTTCCTGCACCAACACAAGTGCGAAAAGTGGTTTTTTCAACACTAACACAAGTGCGAAAAGTGGTTTTTCCACACTAATACAAGTGCAAAAGTGGTTTCCTGCACCAACACCAGTGCAAAAAGTGGTTTTTCACAACACTAACACAAGTGCGAAAAGTGGTTTTTCAACACTAACACAAGTGCGAAAAGTGATTTTTCCACACTAATACAAGTGCAAAAGTGGTTTCCTGCACCAACACAAGTGCAAAAAGTGGTTTTTCAACACTAACACAAGTGCGAAAAGTGGTTTTTCAACACTAACACAAGTGCGAAAAGTGGTTTTTCAACACTAACACTAGTGCGAAAAGTGGTTTTTCCACACTAATACAAGTGCAAAAGTGGTTTCCTGCACCAACACAAGTGCGAAAAGTGGTTTTTCAACACCAACACAAGTGCGAAAAGTGGTTTTTCAACACTAACACAAGTGCGAAATGTGGTTTTTCAACACTAACACAAGTGCGAAAAGTGGTTTTTCAACACTAACACAAGTGCGAAAAGTGGTTTTTCCACACTAATACAAGTGCAAAAGTGGTTTCCTGCACCAACACATGTGCGAAAAGTGGTTTTTCAACACTAACACAAGTGCGAAAAGTGGTTTTTCAACACTAACACAAGTGAGAAAAGTGTTTTTTCCACACTAATACAAGTGCAAAAGTGGTTTCCCTGCACCAACACAAGTGCGAAAAGTGGTTTTTCAACACTAACACAAGTGCGAAAAGTGGTTTTTCAACACTAACACAAGTGCGAAAAGTGGTTTTTCAACACTAACACAAGTGCGAAAAGTGGTTTTCCCACACTAATACAAGTGCAAAAGTGGTTTCCTGCACCAACACAAGTGCGAAAAGTGGTTTTTCAACACTAACACCATTGCGAAAAGTGGTTTTTCAACACTATCACAAGTGCAAAAAGTGTTTTTTTCCACACTAATTCAATTGCAAAAGTGGTTTCCTGCACCAACACAAGTGCGAAAAGTGGTTTTTTCAACACTAACACAAGTGCGAAAAGTGGTTTTTCAACACTATCACAAGTGCAAAAAGTGTTTTTTTCCACACTAATACAAGTGCAAAAGTGGTTTCCTGCACCAACACAAGTGCGAAAAGTGGTTTTTCAACACGAACACAAGTGCGAAAAGTGGTTTTTCAACACTAACACAAGTGCGAAAAGTGGTTTTTCAACACTATCACAAGTTTTTTCCACACTAATACAAGTGCAAAAGTGGTTTCCTGCACCAACACATGTGCGAAAAGTGGTTTTTCAACACTAACACAAGTGCGAAAAGTGGTTTTTCAACACTATCACAAGTGCAAAAAGTGTTTTTTCCACACTAATACAAGTGCAAAAGTGGTTTCCTGCACCAACACAAGTGCGAAAAGTGGTTTTTCAACACTAACACAAGTGCGAAAAGTGGTTTTTTCAACACTAACACAAGTGCGAAATGTGGTTTTCCACACTAATACAAGTGCAAAAGTGGTTTCCTGCACCAACACAAGTGCGAAAAGTGGTTTTTCAACACTAACACAAGTGCGAAAAGTGGTTTTTCAACACTAACACAAGTGCGAAAAGTGGTTTTTCAACACTAACACAAGTGCGAAAAGTTGTTTTTCCACACTAATACAAGTGCAAAAGTGGTTTCCTGCACCAATACAAGTGCAAAAAGTGTTTTTCAACACTAACTCAAGTGCGAAAAGTGGTTTTTTAACACTAACACAAGTGCGAAAAGTGTATTTTCAACACTAACACAAGTGCGAAAAGTGGTTTTTCAACACTAACACAAGTGTGAAAAGTGGTTTTTCCACACTAATACAAGTGCAAAAGTGGTTTCCTGCACCAACACAAGTGCGAAAAGTGGTTTTTCAACACTAACACAAGTGCGAAAAGTGGTTTTTCAACACTAACATAAGTGCGAAAAGTGGTTTTTCCACACTAATACAAGTGCAAAAGTGGTTTCCTGCACCAACACAAGTGCGAAAGTGGTTTTTCCATGCTAATACAAGTGCAAAAGTGGTTTAAGTGGTTTTTCCACACTAATGCAAGTGCAAAAGTGGTTTCCTGCACCAACACAAGTGCGAAAAGTGGTTTTTCAACACTAACACAAGTGCGAAAAGTGGTTTTTCAACACTAACACAAGTGCGAAAAGTGGTTTTTCAACACTATCACAAGTGCAAAAAGTGTTTTTTCCACACTAATACAAGTGCAAAAGTGGTTTCCTGCACCAACACAAGTGCGAAAAGTGGTTTTTCAACACCAACACAAGTGCGAAAAGTGGTTTTTCAACACTAACACAAGTGCGAAAAGTGGTTTTTCCACACTAATACAAGTGCAAAAGTGGTTTCCTGCACCAACACAAGTGCGAAAAGTGGTTTTTCAACACTAACACAAGTGCGAAAAGTGGTTTTTCAACACTAACACAAGTGCGAAAAGTGGTTTTTCCACACTAATACAAGTGCAAAAGTGGTTTCCTGCACCAACACAAGTGTGAAAAGTGGTTTTTCAACACTAACACAAGTGCGAAAAGTGGTTTTTCAACACTATCACAAGTGCAAAAAGTGTTTTTTCCACACTAATACAAGTGCAAAAGTGGTTTCCTGCACCAACACAAGTGCGAAAAGTGGTTTTTCAACACTAACACAAGTGCAAAAAGTGGTTTTTCAACACTAACACAAGTGCGAAAAATGTTTTTTCCACACTAATACAAGTGCAAAAGTGGTTTCCTGCACCAACACTAGTGCGAAAAGTGGTTTTTCAACACTAACACAAGTGCGAAAAGTGGTTTTTCAACACTAACACAAGTGCGAAAAGTGATTTTTCCACACTAATACAAGTGCAAAAGTGGTTTCCTGCACCAACACAAGTGCGAAAAGTGGTTTATCAACACTAACACAAGTCCGAAAAGTGGTTTTTCAACACCATCACAAATGTGAAAAGTGTTTTTTCCACACTAATACAAGTGCAAAAGTGGTTTCCTGCACCAACACCAGTGCGAAAAGTGGTTTTTCAACACTAACACAAGTGCGAAAAGTGGTTTTTCAACACTAACACAAGTGCGAAAAGTGTTTTTCCACACTAATACAAGTGCAAAAGTGGTTTCCTGCACCAACACAAGTGCGAAAAATGGTTTTTCAACACTAACACAAGTGCGAAAAGTGGTTTTTTAACACTAACACAAGTGCGAAAAGTGGTTTTTCCACACTAATACAAGTGCAAAAGTGGTTTCCTGCACCAACACAAGTGTGAAAAGTGGTTTTTCAACACTAACACAAGTGCGAAAAGTGTTTTTTCCAACACTATCACAAGTGCAAAAAGTGTTTTTTCCACACTAATACAAGTGCAAAAGTGGTTTCCTGCACCAACACAAGTGCGAAAAGTGGTTTTTCAACACTAACACAAGTGCGAAAAGTGGTTTTTCAACACAATCACAAGTGCGAAAAGTGTTTTTTCCACACTAATACAAGTGCAAAAGTGGTTTCCTGCACCAACACCAGTGCAAAAAGTGGTTTTTCAACACTAACACAAGTGCGAAAAGTGGTTTTTCAACACTAACACAAGTGCGAAAAGTGGTTTTTCAACACTAACACTAGTGCGAAAAGTGGTTTTTCCACACTAATACAAGTGCAAAAGTGGTTTCCTGCACCAACACAAGTGCGAAAAGTGGTTTTTCAACACCAACACAAGTGCGAAAAGTGGTTTTTCAACACTAACACAAGTGCGAAATGTGGTTTTTCAACACTAACACAAGTGCGAAAAGTGGTTTTTCAACACTAACACAAGTGCGAAAAGTGGTTTTTCCACACTAATACAAGTGCAAAAGTGGTTTCCTGCACCAACACATGTGCGAAAAGTGGTTTTTCAACACTAACACAAGTGCGAAAAGTGGTTTTTCAACACTAACACAAGTGCGAAAAGTGGTTTTTCAACACTAACATAAGTGAGAAAAGTGTTTTTTCCACACTAATACAAGTGCAAAAGTGGTTTCCTGCACCAACACAAGTGCGAAAAGTGGTTTTTCAACACTAACACAAGTGCGAAAAGTGGTTTTTCAACACTAACACAAGTGCGAAAAGTGGTTTTTCAACACTAACACAAGTGCGAAAAGTGGTTTTTCCACACTAATACAAGTGCAAAAGTGGTTTCCTGCACCAACACAAGTGCGAAAAGTGGTTTTTCAACACTAACACCATTGCGAAAAGTGGTTTTTCAACACTATCACAAGTGCAAAAAGTGTTTTTTCCACACTAATTCAATTGCAAAAGTGGTTTCCTGCACCAACACAAGTGCGAAAAGTGGTTTTTCAACACTAACACAAGTGCGAAAAGTGGTTTTTCAACACTATCACAAGTGCAAAAAGTGTTTTTTCCACACTAATACAAGTGCAAAAGTGGTTTCCTGCACCAACACAAGTGCGAAAAGTGGTTTTTCAACACGAACACAAGTGCGAAAAGTGGTTTTTCAACACTAACACAAGTGCGAAAAGTGGTTTTTCAACACTATCACAAGTGCAAAAAGTGTTTTTTCCACACTAATACAAGTGCAAAAGTGGTTTCCTGCACCAACACATGTGCGAAAAGTGGTTTTTCAACACTAACACAAGTGCGAAAAGTGGTTTTTCAACACTATCACAAGTGCAAAAAGTGTTTTTTCCACACTAATACAAGTGCAAAAGTGGTTTCCTGCACCAACACAAGTGCGAAAAGTGGTTTTTCAACACTAACACAAGTGCGAAAAGTGGTTTTTTCAACACTAACACAAGTGCGAAATGTGGTTTTTCCACACTAATACAAGTGCAAAAGTGGTTTCCTGCACCAACACAAGTGCGAAAAGTGGTTTTTCAACACTAACACAAGTGCGAAAAGTGGTTTTTCAACACTAACACAAGTGCGAAAAGTGGTTTTTCAACACTAACACAAGTGCGAAAAGTTGTTTTTCCACACTAATACAAGTGCAAAAGTGGTTTCCTGCACCAATACAAGTGCAAAAAGTGTTTTTCAACACTAACTCAAGTGCGAAAAGTGGTTTTTTAACACTAACACAAGTGCGAAAAGTGTATTTTCAACACTAACACAAGTGCGAAAAGTGGTTTTTCAACACTAACACAAGTGTGAAAAGTGGTTTTTCCACACTAATACAAGTGCAAAAGTGGTTTCCTGCACCAACACAAGTGCGAAAAGTGGTTTTTCAACACTAACACAAGTGCGAAAAGTGGTTTTTCAACACTAACATAAGTGCGAAAAGTGGTTTTTCCACACTAATACAAGTGCAAAAGTTTTTTCCTGCACCAACACAAGTGCGAAAGTGGTTTTTCCATGCTAATACAAGTGCAAAAGTGGTTTAAGTGGTTTTTCCACACTAATGCAAGTGCAAAAGTGGTTTCCTGCACCAACACAAGTGCGAAAAGTGGTTTTTCAACACTAACACAGGTGCGAAAAGTGGTTTTTCAACACTAACACAAGTGCGAAAAGTGGTTTTTCAACACTATCACAAGTGCAAAAAGTGTTTTTTCCACACTAATACAAGTGCAAAAGTGGTTTCCTGCACCAACACAAGTGCGAAAAGTGGTTTTTCAACACCAACACAAGTGCGAAAAGTGGTTTTTCAACACTAACACAAGTGCGAAAAGTGGTTTTTCCACACTAATACAAGTGCAAAAGTGGTTTCCTGCACCAACACAAGTGCGAAAAGTGGTTTTTCAACACTAACACAAGTGCGAAAAGTGGTTTTTCAACACTAACACAAGTGCGAAAAGTGTTTTTTCCACACTAATACAAGTGCAAAAGTGGTTTCCTGCACCAACACTAGTGCGAAAAGTGGTTTTTCAACACTAACACAAGTGCGAAAAGTGGTTTTTCAACACTAACACAAGTGCGAAAAGTGATTTTTCCACACTAATACAAGTGCAAAAGTGGTTTCCTGCACCAACACAAGTGCGAAAAGTGGTTTATCAACACTAACACAAGTCCGAAAAGTGGTTTTTCAACACCATCACAAGTGTGAAAAGTGTTTTTTCCACACTAATACAAGTGCAAAAGTGGTTTCCTGCACCAACACCAGTGCGAAAAGTGGTTTTTCAACACTAACACAAGTGCGAAAAGTGGTTTTTCAACACTAACACAAGTGCGAAAAGTGTTTTTCCACACTAATACAAGTGCAAAAGTGGTTTCCTGCACCAACACAAGTGCGAAAAATGGTTTTTCAACACTAACACAAGTGCGAAAAGTGGTTTTTCAACACTAACACAAGTGCGAAAAGTGGTTTTTCCACACTAATACAAGTGCAAAAGTGGTTTCCTGCACCAACACAAGTGTGAAAAGTGGTTTTTCAACACTAACACAAGTGCGAAAAGTGTTTTTTCCAACACTATCACAAGTGCAAAAAGTGTTTTTTCCACACTAATACAAGTGCAAAAGTGGTTTCCTGCACCAACACAAGTGCGAAAAGTGGTTTTTCAACACTAACACAAGTGCGAAAAGTGGTTTTTCAACACAATCACAAGTGCGAAAAGTGTTTTTTCCACACTAATACAAGTGCAAAAGTGGTTTCCTGCACCAACACCAGTGCAAAAAGTGGTTTTTCAACACTAACACAAGTGCGAAAAGTGGTTTTTCAACACTAACACAAGTGCGAAAAGTGGTTTTTCAACACTAACACTAGTGCGAAAAGTGGTTTTTCCACACTAATACAAGTGCAAAAGTGGTTTCCTGCACCAACACAAGTGCGAAAAGTGGTTTTTCAACACCAACACAAGTGCGAAAAGTGGTTTTTCAACACCAACACAAGTGCGAAATGTGGTTTTTCAACACTAACACAAGTGCGAAAAGTGGTTTTTCAACACTAACACAAGTGCGAAAAGTGGTTTTTCCACACTAATACAAGTGCAAAAGTGGTTTCCTGCACCAACACATGTGCGAAAAGTGGTTTTTCAACACTAACACAAGTGCGAAAAGTGGTTTTTCAACACTAACACAAGTGAGAAAAGTGTTTTTTCCACACTAATACAAGTGCAAAAGTGGTTTCCTGCACCAACACAAGTGCGAAAAGTGGTTTTTCAACACTAACACAAGTGCGAAAAGTGGTTTTTCAACACTAACACAAGTGCGAAAAGTGGTTTTTCAACACTAACACAAGTGCGAAAAGTGGTTTTTCCACACTAATACAAGTGCAAAAGTGGTTTCCTGCACCAACACAAGTGCGAAAAGTGGTTTTTCAACACTAACACCATTGCGAAAAGTGGTTTTTCAACACTATCACAAGTGCAAAAAGTGTTTTTTCCACACTAATTCAATTGCAAAAGTGGTTTCCTGCACCAACACAAGTGCGAAAAGTGGTTTTTCAACACTAACACAAGTGCGAAAAGTGGTTTTTCAACACTATCACAAGTGCAAAAAGTGTTTTTTCCACACTAATACAAGTGCAAAAGTGGTTTCCTGCACCAACACAAGTGCGAAAAGTGGTTTTTCAACACGAACACAAGTGCGAAAAGTGGTTTTTCAACACTAACACAAGTGCGAAAAGTGGTTTTTCAACACTATCACAAGTGCAAAAAGTGTTTTTTCCACACTAATACAAGTGCAAAAGTGGTTTCCTGCACCAACACATGTGCGAAAAGTGGTTTTTCAACACTAACACAAGTGCGAAAAGTGGTTTTTCAACACTATCACAAGTGCAAAAAGTGTTTTTTCCACACTAATACAAGTGCAAAAGTGGTTTCCTGCACCAACACAAGTGCGAAAAGTGGTTTTTCAACACTAACACAAGTGCGAAAAGTGGTTTTTTCAACACTAACACAAGTGCGAAATGTGGTTTTTCCACACTAATACAAGTGCAAAAGTGGTTTCCTGCACCAACACAAGTGCGAAAAGTGGTTTTTCAACACTAACACAAGTGCGAAAAGTGGTTTTTCAACACTAACACAAGTGCGAAAAGTGGTTTTTCAACACTAACACAAGTGCGAAAAGTTGTTTTTCCACACTAATACAAGTGCAAAAGTGGTTTCCTGCACCAATACAAGTGCAAAAAGTGTTTTTCAACACTAACTCAAGTGCGAAAAGTGGTTTTTTAACACTAACACAAGTGCGAAAAGTGTATTTTCAACACTAACACAAGTGCGAAAAGTGGTTTTTCAACACTAACACAAGTGTGAAAAGTGGTTTTTCCACACTAATACAAGTGCAAAAGTGGTTTCCTGCACCAACACAAGTGCGAAAAGTGGTTTTTCAACACTAACACAAGTGCGAAAAGTGGTTTTTCAACACTAACATAAGTGCGAAAAGTGGTTTTTCCACACTAATACAAGTGCAAAAGTTTTTTCCTGCACCAACACAAGTGCGAAAGTGGTTTTTCCATGCTAATACAAGTGCAAAAGTGGTTTAAGTGGTTTTTCCACACTAATGCAAGTGCAAAAGTGGTTTCCTGCACCAACACAAGTGCGAAAAGTGGTTTTTCAACACTAACACAGGTGCGAAAAGTGGTTTTTCAACACTAACACAAGTGCGAAAAGTGGTTTTTCAACACTATCACAAGTGCAAAAAGTGTTTTTTCCACACTAATACAAGTGCAAAAGTGGTTTCCTGCACCAACACAAGTGCGAAAAGTGGTTTTTCAACACCAACACAAGTGCGAAAAGTGGTTTTTCAACACTAACACAAGTGCGAAAAGTGGTTTTTCCACACTAATACAAGTGCAAAAGTGGTTTCCTGCACCAACACAAGTGCGAAAAGTGGTTTTTCAACACTAACACAAGTGCGAAAAGTGGTTTTTCAACACTAACACAAGTGCGAAAAGTGGTTTTTCCACACTAATACAAGTGCAAAAGTGGTTTCCTGCACCAACACTAGTGCGAAAAGTGGTTTTTCAACACTAACACAAGTGCGAAAAGTGGTTTTTCAACACTAACACAAGTGCGAAAAGTGATTTTTCCACACTAATACAAGTGCAAAAGTGGTTTCCTGCACCAACACAAGTGCGAAAAGTGGTTTATCAACACTAACACAAGTCCGAAAAGTGGTTTTTCAACACCATCACAAGTGTGAAAAGTGTTTTTTCCACACTAATACAAGTGCAAAAGTGGTTTCCTGCACCAACACCAGTGCGAAAAGTGGTTTTTCAACACTAACACAAGTGCGAAAAGTGGTTTTTCAACACTAACACAAGTGCGAAAAGTGTTTTTCCACACTAATACAAGTGCAAAAGTGGTTTCCTGCACCAACACAAGTGCGAAAAATGGTTTTTCAACACTAACACAAGTGCGAAAAGTGGTTTTTCAACACTAACACAAGTGCGAAAAGTGGTTTTTCCACACTAATACAAGTGCAAAAGTGGTTTCCTGCACCAACACAAGTGTGAAAAGTGGTTTTTCAACACTAACACAAGTGCGAAAAGTGTTTTTTCCAACACTATCACAAGTGCAAAAAGTGTTTTTTCCACACTAATACAAGTGCAAAAGTGGTTTCCTGCACCAACACAAGTGCGAAAAGTGGTTTTTCAACACTAACACAAGTGCGAAAAGTGGTTTTTCAACACAATCACAAGTGCGAAAAGTGTTTTTTCCACACTAATACAAGTGCAAAAGTGGTTTCCTGCACCAACACCAGTGCAAAAAGTGGTTTTTCAACACTAACACAAGTGCGAAAAGTGGTTTTTCAACACTAACACAAGTGCGAAAAGTGGTTTTTCAACACTAACACTAGTGCGAAAAGTGGTTTTTCCACACTAATACAAGTGCAAAAGTGGTTTCCTGCACCAACACAAGTGCGAAAAGTGGTTTTTCAACACCAACACAAGTGCGAAAAGTGGTTTTTCAACACTAACACAAGTGCGAAATGTGGTTTTTCAACACTAACACAAGTGCGAAAAGTGGTTTTTCAACACTAACACAAGTGCGAAAAGTGGTTTTTCCACACTAATACAAGTGCAAAAGTGGTTTCCTGCACCAACACATGTGCGAAAAGTGGTTTTTCAACACTAACACAAGTGCGAAAAGTGGTTTTTCAACACTAACACAAGTGAGAAAAGTGTTTTTTCCACACTAATACAAGTGCAAAAGTGGTTTCCTGCACCAACACAAGTGCGAAAAGTGGTTTTTCAACACTAACACAAGTGCGAAAAGTGGTTTTTCAACACTAACACAAGTGCGAAAAGTGGTTTTTCAACACTAACACAAGTGCGAAAAGTGGTTTTTCCACACTAATACAAGTGCAAAAGTGGTTTCCTGCACCAACACAAGTGCGAAAAGTGGTTTTTCAACACTAACACCATTGCGAAAAGTGGTTTTTCAACACTATCACAAGTGCAAAAAGTGTTTTTTCCACACTAATTCAATTGCAAAAGTGGTTTCCTGCACCAACACAAGTGCGAAAAGTGGTTTTTCAACACTAACACAAGTGCGAAAAGTGGTTTTTCAACACTATCACAAGTGCAAAAAGTGTTTTTTCCACACTAATACAAGTGCAAAAGTGGTTTCCTGCACCAACACAAGTGCGAAAAGTGGTTTTTCAACACGAACACAAGTGCGAAAAGTGGTTTTTCAACACTAACACAAGTGCGAAAAGTGGTTTTTCAACACTATCACAAGTGCAAAAAGTGTTTTTTCCACACTAATACAAGTGCAAAAGTGGTTTCCTGCACCAACACATGTGCGAAAAGTGGTTTTTCAACACTAACACAAGTGCGAAAAGTGGTTTTTCAACACTATCACAAGTGCAAAAAGTGTTTTTTCCACACTAATACAAGTGCAAAAGTGGTTTCCTGCACCAACACAAGTGCGAAAAGTGGTTTTTCAACACTAACACAAGTGCGAAAAGTGGTTTTTTCAACACTAACACAAGTGCGAAATGTGGTTTTTCCACACTAATACAAGTGCAAAAGTGGTTTCCTGCACCAACACAAGTGCGAAAAGTGGTTTTTCAACACTAACACAAGTGCGAAAAGTGGTTTTTCAACACTAACACAAGTGCGAAAAGTGGTTTTTCAACACTAACACAAGTGCGAAAAGTTGTTTTTCCACACTAATACAAGTGCAAAAGTGGTTTCCTGCACCAATACAAGTGCAAAAAGTGTTTTTCAACACTAACTCAAGTGCGAAAAGTGGTTTTTTAACACTAACACAAGTGCGAAAAGTGTATTTTCAACACTAACACAAGTGCGAAAAGTGGTTTTTCAACACTAACACAAGTGTGAAAAGTGGTTTTTCCACACTAATACAAGTGCAAAAGTGGTTTCCTGCACCAACACAAGTGCGAAAAGTGGTTTTTCAACACTAACACAAGTGCGAAAAGTGGTTTTTCAACACTAACATAAGTGCGAAAAGTGGTTTTTCCACACTAATACAAGTGCAAAAGTTTTTTCCTGCACCAACACAAGTGCGAAAGTGGTTTTTCCATGCTAATACAAGTGCAAAAGTGGTTTAAGTGGTTTTTCCACACTAATGCAAGTGCAAAAGTGGTTTCCTGCACCAACACAAGTGCGAAAAGTGGTTTTTCAACACTAACACAGGTGCGAAAAGTGGTTTTTCAA
This sequence comes from Myxine glutinosa, assembly GCF_964187855.1. Classification (NCBI taxonomy): domain Eukaryota; kingdom Metazoa; phylum Chordata; class Myxini; order Myxiniformes; family Myxinidae; genus Myxine; species Myxine glutinosa. The sequence goes on along the minus strand of NW_027617042.1, from coordinate 63,088 downwards.
CACTAACACAAGTGCGAAAAGTGGTTTTTCAACACTATCACAAGTGCAAAAAGTGTTTTTTCCACACTAATACAAGTGCAAAAGTGGTTTCCTGCACCAACACAAGTGCGAAAAGTGGTTTTTCAACACCAACACAAGTGCGAAAAGTGGTTTTTCAACACTAACACAAGTGCGAAAAGTGGTTTTTCCACACTAATACAAGTGCAAAAGTGGTTTCCTGCACCAACACAAGTGCGAAAAGTGGTTTTTCAACACTAACACAAGTGCGAAAAGTGGTTTTTCAACACTAACACAAGTGCGAAAAGTGGTTTTTCCACACTAATACAAGTGCAAAAGTGGTTTCCTGCACCAACACAAGTGTGAAAAGTGGTTTTTCAACACTAACACAAGTGCGAAAAGTGGTTTTTCAACACTATCACAAGTGCAAAAAGTGTTTTTTCCACACTAATACAAGTGCAAAAGTGGTTTCCTGCACCAACACAAGTGCGAAAAGTGGTTTTTCAACACTAACACAAGTGCAAAAAGTGGTTTTTCAACACTAACACAAGTGCGAAAAATGTTTTTTCCACACTAATACAAGTGCAAAAGTGGTTTCCTGCACCAACACTAGTGCGAAAAGTGGTTTTTCAACACTAACACAAGTGCGAAAAGTGGTTTTTCAACACTAACACAAGTGCGAAAAGTGATTTTTCCACACTAATACAAGTGCAAAAGTGGTTTCCTGCACCAACACAAGTGCGAAAAGTAGTTTATCAACACTAACACAAGTGCGAAAAGTGGTTTTTCAACACTAACACAAATGCAAAAAGTGGTTTTTTCAACACTAACACAAGTGCGAAAAGTGGTTTTTTCCACACTAATACAAGTGGAAAAGTGGTTTCCTGCACCAACACAAGTGCGAAAAGTGGTTTTTCAACACTAACACAAGTGTGAAAAGTGGTATTTCCACACTAATACAAGTGCAAAAGTGGTTTCCTGCACCAACACAAGTGCGAAAAGTGGTTTATCAACACTAACACAAGTCCGAAAAGTGGTTTTTTCAACACCATCACAAGTGTGAAAAGTGTTTTTTTCCACACTAATACAAGTGCAAAAGTGGTTTCCTGCACCAACACCAGTGCGAAAAGTGGTTTTTTCAACACTAACACAAGTGCGAAAAGTGGTTTTTCAACACTAACACAAGTGCGAAAAGTGTTTTTCCACACTAATACAAGTGCAAAAGTGGTTTCCTGCACCAACACAAGTGCGAAAAATGGTTTTTCAACACTAACACAAGTGCGAAAAGTGGTTTTTCAACACTAACACAAGTGCGAAAAGTGGTTTTTCCACACTAATACAAGTGCAAAAGTGGTTTCCTGCACCAACACAAGTGTGAAAAGTGGTTTTTCAACACTAACACAAGTGCGAAAAGTGTTTTTTCCAACACTATCACAAGTGCAAAAAGTGTTTTTTCCACACTAATACAAGTGCAAAAGTGGTTTCCTGCACCAACACAAGTGCGAAAAGTGGTTTTTCAACACTAACACAAGTGCGAAAAGTGGTTTTTCAACACAATCACAAGTGCGAAAAGTGTTTTTTCCACACTAATACAAGTGCAAAAGTGGTTTCCTGCACCAACACCAGTGCAAAAAGTGGTTTTTCAACACTAACACAAGTGCGAAAAGTGGTTTTTCAACACTAACACAAAGTGCGAAAAGTGGTTTTTCAACACTAACACTAGTGCGAAAAGTGGTTTTTCCACACTAATACAAGTGCAAAAGTGGTTTCCTGCACCAACACAAGTGCGAAAAGTGGTTTTTCAACACCAACACAGTGCGAAAAGTGGTTTTTCAACACTAACACAAGTGCGAAATGTGGTTTTTCAACACTAACACAAGTGCGAAAAGTGGTTTTTCAACACTAACACAAGTGCGAAAAGTGGTTTTTCCACACTAATACAAGTGCAAAAGTGGTTTCCTGCACCAACACATGTGCGAAAAGTGGTTTTTCAACACTAACACAAGTGCGAAAAGTGGTTTTTCAACACTAACACAAGTGAGAAAAGTGTTTTTTCCACACTAATACAAGTGCAAAAGTGGTTTCCTGCACCAACACAAGTGCGAAAAGTGGTTTTTTCAACACTAACACAAGTGCGAAAAGTGGTTTTTCAACACTAACACAAGTGCGAAAAGTGGTTTTTCAACACTAACACAAGTGCGAAAAGTGGTTTTTCCACACTAATACAAGTGCAAAAGTGGTTTCCTGCACCAACACAAGTGCGAAAAGTGGTTTTTCAACACTAACACCATTGCGAAAAGTGGTTTTTCAACACTATCACAAGTGCAAAAAGTGTTTTTTCCACACTAATTCAATTGCAAAAGTGGTTTCCTGCACCAACACAAGTGCGAAAAGTGGTTTTTCAACACTAACACAAGTGCGAAAAGTGGTTTTTCAACACTATCACAAGTGCAAAAAGTGTTTTTTCCACACTAATACAAGTGCAAAAGTGGTTTCCTGCACCAACACAAGTGCGAAAAGTGGTTTTTCAACACGAACACAAGTGCGAAAAGTGGTTTTTCAACACTAACACAAGTGCGAAAAGTGGTTTTTCAACACTATCACAAGTGCAAAAAGTGTTTTTTCCACACTAATACAAGTGCAAAAGTGGTTTCCTGCACCAACACATGTGCGAAAAGTGGTTTTTCAACACTAACACAAGTGCGAAAAGTGGTTTTTCAACACTATCACAAGTGCAAAAAGTGTTTTTTCCACACTAATACAAGTGCAAAAGTGGTTTCCTGCACCAACACAAGTGCGAAAAGTGGTTTTTCAACACTAACACAAGTGCGAAAAGTGGTTTTTTCAACACTAACACAAGTGCGAAATGTGGTTTTTCCACACTAATACAAGTGCAAAAGTGGTTTCCTGCACCAACACAAGTGCGAAAAGTGGTTTTTCAACACTAACACAAGTGCGAAAAGTGGTTTTTCAACACTAACACAAGTGCGAAAAGTGGTTTTTCAACACTAACACAAGTGCGAAAAGTTGTTTTTCCACACTAATACAAGTGCAAAAGTGGTTTCCTGCACCAATACAAGTGCAAAAAGTGTTTTTCAACACTAACTCAAGTGCGAAAAGTGGTTTTTTAACACTAACACAAGTGCGAAAAGTGTATTTTCAACACTAACACAAGTGCGAAAAGTGGTTTTTCAACACTAACACAAGTGTGAAAAGTGGTTTTTCCACACTAATACAAGTGCAAAAGTGGTTTCCTGCACCAACACAAGTGCGAAAAGTGGTTTTTCAACACTAACACAAGTGCGAAAAGTGGTTTTTCAACACTAACATAAGTGCGAAAAGTGGTTTTTCCACACTAATACAAGTGCAAAAGTTTTTTCCTGCACCAACACAAGTGCGAAAGTGGTTTTTCCATGCTAATACAAGTGCAAAAGTGGTTTAAGTGGTTTTTCCACACTAATGCAAGTGCAAAAGTGGTTTCCTGCACCAACACAAGTGCGAAAAGTGGTTTTTCAACACTAACACAGGTGCGAAAAGTGGTTTTTCAACACTAACACAAGTGCGAAAAGTGGTTTTTCAACACTATCACAAGTGCAAAAAGTGTTTTTTCCACACTAATACAAGTGCAAAAGTGGTTTCCTGCACCAACACAAGTGCGAAAAGTGGTTTTTCAACACCAACACAAGTGCGAAAAGTGGTTTTTCAACACTAACACAAGTGCGAAAAGTGGTTTTTCCACACTAATACAAGTGCAAAAGTGGTTTCCTGCACCAACACAAGTGCGAAAAGTGGTTTTTCAACACTAACACAAGTGCGAAAAGTGGTTTTTCAACACTAACACAAGTGCGAAAAGTGGTTTTTCCACACTAATACAAGTGCAAAAGTGGTTTCCTGCACCAACACAAGTGTGAAAAGTGGTTTTTCAACACTAACACAAGTGCGAAAAGTGGTTTTTCAACACTATCACAAGTGCAAAAAGTGTTTTTTCCACACTAATACAAGTGCAAAAGTGGTTTCCTGCACCAACACAAGTGCGAAAAGTGGTTTTTCAACACTAACACAAGTGCAAAAAGTGGTTTTTCAACACTAACACAAGTGCGAAAAATGTTTTTTCCACACTAATACAAGTGCAAAAGTGGTTTCCTGCACCAACACTAGTGCGAAAAGTGGTTTTTCAACACTAACACAAGTGCGAAAAGTGGTTTTTCAACACTAACACAAGTGCGAAAAGTGATTTTTCCACACTAATACAAGTGCAAAAGTGGTTTCCTGCACCAACACAAGTGCGAAAAGTAGTTTATCAACACTAACACAAGTCCGAAAAGTGGTTTTTCAACACCATCACAAGTGTGAAAAGTGTTTTTTCCACACTAATACAAGTGCAAAAGTGGTTTCCTGCACCAACACAAGTGCGAAAAGTGGTTTTTCAACACTAACACAAGTGCGAAAAGTGGTTTTTCAACACTAACACAAGTGCGAAAAGTGGTTTTTCAACACTAACACAAGTGCGAAAAGTGGTTTTTCCACACTAATACAAGTGCGAAAAGTGGTTTTTCAACACTATCACAAGTGCTAAAAGTGGGTTTTCAACACTAACACAAGTGCGAAAAGTGGTTTTTCCACACGAATACAAGTGCGAAAAGTGGTTTTTCCACACTAATACAAGTGCGAAAAGTGGTTTTTCAACACTATCACAAGTGCGAAAAGTGGGTTTTCAACACTAACACAAGTGCGAAAAGTGGTTTTTCCACACTAATACAAGGGCAAAACTGGTTTCCTGCACTAACACAAGTGCAAAAAGTGGGGTTTCAACACTGACACAAGTGCGAAAAGTGGTTTTTCAACACTAACACAAGTGCAAAAAGTGTTTTTTCCACACTAATACAAGTGCAAAAGTGGTTTCCTGCACCAACACAAGTGCAAAAAGTGGTTTTTCAAAACTAACACAAGTGCGAAAAGTGGTTTTTCAACACTAACACAATTGCGAAAAGTGGTTTTTCAACACTAACACTAGTGCGAAAAGTGGTTTTTCCACAATAATACAAGTGCAAAAGTGGTTTCCTGCACCAACACAAGTGCGAAAAGTGGTTTTTCAACACTAACACAAGTGCGAAAAGTGGTTTTTCAACACTATCACAAGTGCAAAAAGTGTTTTTTCCACAATAATACAAGTGCAAAAGTGGTTTCCTGCACCAACACAAGTGCGAAAAGTGGTTTTTCAACACTAACACAAGTGCGAAAAGTGGTTTTTCAACACTAACACAAGTGCGAAAAGTGGTTTTTCAATACTAACACAAGTGCGAAAAGTGGTTTTTCCACACTAATACAAGTGCAAAAGTGGTTTCCTGCACCAACACAAGTGCGAAAAGTGGTTTTTCAACACTAACACAAGTACAAAAAGTGGTTTTTCAACACTAACACAAGTGCGAAAAGTGGTTTTTCAACACTAACACAAGTGCGAAAAGTTGTTTTTCCACACTAATACAAGTGCAAAAGTGGTTTCCTGCACCAATACAAGTGCAAAAAGTGTTTTTCAACACTAACTCAAGTGCGAAAAGTGGTTTTTTAACACTAACACAAGTGCGAAAAGTGTATTTTCAACACTAACACAAGTGCGAAAAGTGGTTTTTCAACACTAACACAAGTGCGAAAAGTGGTTTTTCAACACTAACACAAGTGCGAAAAGTGGTTTTTCAACACTAACACAAGTGCGAAAAGTTGTTTTTCCACACTAATACAAGTGCAAAAGTGGTTTCCTGCACCAATACAAGTGCAAAAAGTGTTTTTCAACACTAACTCAAGTGCGAAAAGTGGTTTTTTAACACTAACACAAGTGCGAAAAGTGTATTTTCAACACTAACACAAGTGCGAAAAGTGGTTTTTCAACACTAACACAAGTGTGAAAAGTGGTTTTTCCACACTAATACAAGTGCAAAAGTGGTTTCCTGCACCAACACAAGTGCGAAAAGTGGTTTTTCAACACTAACACAAGTGCGAAAAGTGGTTTTTCAACACTAACATAAGTGCGAAAAGTGGTTTTTCCACACTAATACAAGTGCAAAAGTTTTTTCCTGCACCAACACAAGTGCGAAAGTGGTTTTTCCATGCTAATACAAGTGCAAAAGTGGTTTAAGTGGTTTTTCCACACTAATGCAAGTGCAAAAGTGGTTTCCTGCACCAACACAAGTGCGAAAAGTGGTTTTTCAACACTAACACAGGTGCGAAAAGTGGTTTTTCAACACTAACACAAGTGCGAAAAGTGGTTTTTCAACACTATCACAAGTGCAAAAAGTGTTTTTTCCACACTAATACAAGTGCAAAAGTGGTTTCCTGCACCAACACAAGTGCGAAAAGTGGTTTTTCAACACCAACACAAGTGCGAAAAGTGGTTTTTCAACACTAACACAAGTGCGAAAAGTGGTTTTTCCACACTAATACAAGTGCAAAAGTGGTTTCCTGCACCAACACAAGTGCGAAAAGTGGTTTTTCAACACTAACACAAGTGCGAAAAGTGGTTTTTCAACACTAACACAAGTGCGAAAAGTGTTTTTTCCACACTAATACAAGTGCAAAAGTGGTTTCCTGCACCAACACTAGTGCGAAAAGTGGTTTTTCAACACTAACACAAGTGCGAAAAGTGGTTTTTCAACACTAACACAAGTGCGAAAAGTGATTTTTCCACACTAATACAAGTGCAAAAGTGGTTTCCTGCACCAACACAAGTGCGAAAAGTGGTTTATCAACACTAACACAAGTCCGAAAAGTGGTTTTTCAACACCATCACAAGTGTGAAAAGTGTTTTTTCCACACTAATACAAGTGCAAAAGTGGTTTCCTGCACCAACACCAGTGCGAAAAGTGGTTTTTCAACACTAACACAAGTGCGAAAAGTGGTTTTTCAACACTAACACAAGTGCGAAAAGTGTTTTTCCACACTAATACAAGTGCAAAAGTGGTTTCCTGCACCAACACAAGTGCGAAAAATGGTTTTTCAACACTAACACAAGTGCCAAAAGTGGTTTTTCAACACTAACACAAGTGCGAAAAGTGGTTTTTCCACACTAATACAAGTGCAAAAGTGGTTTCCTGCACCAACACAAGTGTGAAAAGTGGTTTTTCAACACTAACACAAGTGCGAAAAGTGTTTTTTCCAACACTATCACAAGTGCAAAAAGTGTTTTTTCCACACTAATACAAGTGCAAAAGTGGTTTCCTGCACCAACACAAGTGCGAAAAGTGGTTTTTCAACACTAACACAAGTGCGAAAAGTGGTTTTTCAACACAATCACAAGTGCGAAAAGTGTTTTTTCCACACTAATACAAGTGCAAAAGTGGTTTCCTGCACCAACACCAGTGCAAAAAGTGGTTTTTCAACACTAACACAAGTGCGAAAAGTGGTTTTTCAACACTAACACAAGTGCGAAAAGTGGTTTTTCAACACTAACACTAGTGCGAAAAGTGGTTTTTCCACACTAATACAAGTGCAAAAGTGGTTTCCTGCACCAACACAAGTGCGAAAAGTGGTTTTTCAACACCAACACAAGTGCGAAAAGTGGTTTTTCAACACCAACACAAGTGCGAAATGTGGTTTTTCAACACTAACACAAGTGCGAAAAGTGGTTTTTCAACACTAACACAAGTGCGAAAAGTGGTTTTTCCACACTAATACAAGTGCAAAAGTGGTTTCCTGCACCAACACATGTGCGAAAAGTGGTTTTTCAACACTAACACAAGTGCGAAAAGTGGTTTTTCAACACTAACACAAGTGAGAAAAGTGTTTTTTCCACACTAATACAAGTGCAAAAGTGGTTTCCTGCACCAACACAAGTGCGAAAAGTGGTTTTTCAACACTAACACAAGTGCGAAAAGTGGTTTTTCAACACTAACACAAGTGCGAAAAGTGGTTTTTCAACACTAACACAAGTGCGAAAAGTGGTTTTTCCACACTAATACAAGTGCAAAAGTGGTTTCCTGCACCAACACAAGTGCGAAAAGTGGTTTTTCAACACTAACACCATTGCGAAAAGTGGTTTTTCAACACTATCACAAGTGCAAAAAGTGTTTTTTCCACACTAATTCAATTGCAAAAGTGGTTTCCTGCACCAACACAAGTGCGAAAAGTGGTTTTTCAACACTAACACAAGTGCGAAAAGTGGTTTTTCAACACTATCACAAGTGCAAAAAGTGTTTTTTCCACACTAATACAAGTGCAAAAGTGGTTTCCTGCACCAACACAAGTGCGAAAAGTGGTTTTTCAACACGAACACAAGTGCGAAAAGTGGTTTTTCAACACTAACACAAGTGCGAAAAGTGGTTTTTCAACACTATCACAAGTGCAAAAAGTGTTTTTTCCACACTAATACAAGTGCAAAAGTGGTTTCCTGCACCACAACACATGTGCGAAAAGTGGTTTTTCAACACTAACACAAGTGCGAAAAGTGGTTTTTCAACACTATCACAAGTGCAAAAAGTGTTTTTTCCACACTAATACAAGTGCAAAAGTGGTTTCCTGCACCAACACAAGTGCGAAAAGTGGTTTTTCAACACTAACACAAGTGCGAAAAGTGGTTTTTTCAACACTAACACAAGTGCGAAATGTGGTTTTTCCACACTAATACAAGTGCAAAAGTGGTTTCCTGCACCAACACAAGTGCGAAAAGTGGTTTTTCAACACTAACACAAGTGCGAAAAGTGGTTTTTCAACACTAACACAAGTGCGAAAAGTGGTTTTTCAACACTAACACAAGTGCGAAAAGTTGTTTTTCCACACTAATACAAGTGCAAAAGTGGTTTCCTGCACCAATACAAGTGCAAAAAGTGTTTTTCAACACTAACTCAAGTGCGAAAAGTGGTTTTTTAACACTAACACAAGTGCGAAAAGTGTATTTTCAACACTAACACAAGTGCGAAAAGTGGTTTTTCAACACTAACACAAGTGTGAAAAGTGGTTTTTCCACACTAATACAAGTGCAAAAGTGGTTTCCTGCACCAACACAAGTGCGAAAAGTGGTTTTTCAACACTAACACAAGTGCGAAAAGTGGTTTTTCAACACTAACATAAGTGCGAAAAGTGGTTTTTCCACACTAATACAAGTGCAAAAGTTTTTTCCTGCACCAACACAAGTGCGAAAGTGGTTTTTCCATGCTAATACAAGTGCAAAAGTGGTTTAAGTGGTTTTTCCACACTAATGCAAGTGCAAAAGTGGTTTCCTGCACCAACACAAGTGCGAAAAGTGGTTTTTCAACACTAACACAGGTGCGAAAAGTGGTTTTTCAACACTAACACAAGTGCGAAAAGTGGTTTTTCAACACTATCACAAGTGCAAAAAGTGTTTTTTCCACACTAATACAAGTGCAAAAGTGGTTTCCTGCACCAACACAAGTGCGAAAAGTGGTTTTTCAACACCAACACAAGTGCGAAAAGTGGTTTTTCAACACTAACACAAGTGCGAAAAGTGGTTTTTCCACACTAATACAAGTGCAAAAGTGGTTTCCTGCACCAACACAAGTGCGAAAAGTGGTTTTTCAACACTAACACAAGTGCGAAAAGTGGTTTTTCAACACTAACACAAGTGCGAAAAGTGGTTTTTCCACACTAATACAAGTGCAAAAGTGGTTTCCTGCACCAACACTAGTGCGAAAAGTGGTTTTTCAACACTAACACAAGTGCGAAAAGTGGTTTTTCAACACTAACACAAGTGCGAAAAGTGATTTTTCCACACTAATACAAGTGCAAAAGTGGTTTCCTGCACCAACACAAGTGCGAAAAGTGGTTTATCAACACTAACACAAGTCCGAAAAGTGGTTTTTCAACACCATCACAAGTGTGAAAAGTGTTTTTTCCACACTAATACAAGTGCAAAAGTGGTTTCCTGCACCAACACCAGTGCGAAAAGTGGTTTTTCAACACTAACACAAGTGCGAAAAGTGGTTTTTCAACACTAACACAAGTGCGAAAAGTGTTTTTCCACACTAATACAAGTGCAAAAGTGGTTTCCTGCACCAACACAAGTGCGAAAAATGGTTTTTCAACACTAACACAAGTGCGAAAAGTGGTTTTTCAACACTAACACAAGTGCGAAAAGTGGTTTTTCCACACTAATACAAGTGCAAAAGTGGTTTCCTGCACCAACACAAGTGTGAAAAGTGGTTTTTCAACACTAACACAAGTGCGAAAAGTGTTTTTTCCAACACTATCACAAGTGCAAAAAGTGTTTTTTCCACACTAATACAAGTGCAAAAGTGGTTTCCTGCACCAACACAAGTGCGAAAAGTGGTTTTTCAACACTAACACAAGTGCGAAAAGTGGTTTTTCAACACAATCACAAGTGCGAAAAGTGTTTTTTCCACACTAATACAAGTGCAAAAGTGGTTTCCTGCACCAACACCAGTGCAAAAAGTGGTTTTTCAACACTAACACAAGTGCGAAAAGTGGTTTTTCAACACTAACACAAGTGCGAAAAGTGGTTTTTCAACACTAACACTAGTGCGAAAAGTGGTTTTTCCACACTAATACAAGTGCAAAAGTGGTTTCCTGCACCAACACAAGTGCGAAAAGTGGTTTTTCAACACCAACACAAGTGCGAAAAGTGGTTTTTCAACACTAACACAAGTGCGAAATGTGGTTTTTCAACACTAACACAAGTGCGAAAAGTGGTTTTTCAACACTAACACAAGTGCGAAAAGTGGTTTTTCCACACTAATACAAGTGCAAAAGTGGTTTCCTGCACCAACACATGTGCGAAAAGTGGTTTTTCAACACTAACACAAGTGCGAAAAGTGGTTTTTCAACACTAACACAAGTGAGAAAAGTGTTTTTTCCACACTAATACAAGTGCAAAAGTGGTTTCCTGCACCAACACAAGTGCGAAAAGTGGTTTTTCAACACTAACACAAGTGCGAAAAGTGGTTTTTCAACACTAACACAAGTGCGAAAAGTGGTTTTTCAACACTAACACAAGTGCGAAAAGTGGTTTTTCCACACTAATACAAGTGCAAAAGTGGTTTCCTGCACCAACACAAGTGCGAAAAGTGGTTTTTCAACACTAACACCATTGCGAAAAGTGGTTTTTCAACACTATCACAAGTGCAAAAAGTGTTTTTTCCACACTAATTCAATTGCAAAAGTGGTTTCCTGCACCAACACAAGTGCGAAAAGTGGTTTTTCAACACTAACACAAGTGCGAAAAGTGGTTTTTCAACACTATCACAAGTGCAAAAAGTGTTTTTTCCACACTAATACAAGTGCAAAAGTGGTTTCCTGCACCAACACAAGTGCGAAAAGTGGTTTTTCAACACGAACACAAGTGCGAAAAGTGGTTTTTCAACACTAACACAAGTGCGAAAAGTGGTTTTTCAACACTATCACAAGTGCAAAAAGTGTTTTTTCCACACTAATACAAGTGCAAAAGTGGTTTCCTGCACCACAACACATGTGCGAAAAGTGGTTTTTCAACACTAACACAAGTGCGAAAAGTGGTTTTTCAACACTATCACAAGTGCAAAAAGTGTTTTTTCCACACTAATACAAGTGCAAAAGTGGTTTCCTGCACCAACACAAGTGCGAAAAGTGGTTTTTCAACACTAACACAAGTGCGAAAAGTGGTTTTTTCAACACTAACACAAGTGCGAAATGTGGTTTTTCCACACTAATACAAGTGCAAAAGTGGTTTCCTGCACCAACACAAGTGCGAAAAGTGGTTTTTCAACACTAACACAAGTGCGAAAAGTGGTTTTTCAACACTAACACAAGTGCGAAAAGTGGTTTTTCAACACTAACACAAGTGCGAAAAGTTGTTTTTCCACACTAATACAAGTGCAAAAGTGGTTTCCTGCACCAATACAAGTGCAAAAAGTGTTTTTCAACACTAACTCAAGTGCGAAAAGTGGTTTTTTAACACTAACACAAGTGCGAAAAGTGTATTTTCAACACTAACACAAGTGCGAAAAGTGGTTTTTCAACACTAACACAAGTGTGAAAAGTGGTTTTTCCACACTAATACAAGTGCAAAAGTGGTTTCCTGCACCAACACAAGTGCGAAAAGTGGTTTTTCAACACTAACACAAGTGCGAAAAGTGGTTTTTCAACACTAACATAAGTGCGAAAAGTGGTTTTTCCACACTAATACAAGTGCAAAAGTTTTTTCCTGCACCAACACAAGTGCGAAAGTGGTTTTTCCATGCTAATACAAGTGCAAAAGTGGTTTAAGTGGTTTTTCCACACTAATGCAAGTGCAAAAGTGGTTTCCTGCACCAACACAAGTGCGAAAAGTGGTTTTTCAACACTAACACAGGTGCGAAAAGTGGTTTTTCAACACTAACACAAGTGCGAAAAGTGGTTTTTCAACACTATCACAAGTGCAAAAAGTGTTTTTTCCACACTAATACAAGTGCAAAAGTGGTTTCCTGCACCAACACAAGTGCGAAAAGTGGTTTTTCAACACCAACACAAGTGCGAAAAGTGGTTTTTCAACACTAACACAAGTGCGAAAAGTGGTTTTTCCACACTAATACAAGTGCAAAAGTGGTTTCCTGCACCAACACAAGTGCGAAAAGTGGTTTTTCAACACTAACACAAGTGCGAAAAGTGGTTTTTCAACACTAACACAAGTGCGAAAAGTGGTTTTTCCACACTAATACAAGTGCAAAAGTGGTTTCCTGCACCAACACTAGTGCGAAAAGTGGTTTTTCAACACTAACACAAGTGCGAAAAGTGGTTTTTCAACACTAACACAAGTGCGAAAAGTGATTTTTCCACACTAATACAAGTGCAAAAGTGGTTTCCTGCACCAACACAAGTGCGAAAAGTGGTTTATCAACACTAACACAAGTCCGAAAAGTGGTTTTTCAACACCATCACAAGTGTGAAAAGTGTTTTTTCCACACTAATACAAGTGCAAAAGTGGTTTCCTGCACCAACACCAGTGCGAAAAGTGGTTTTTCAACACTAACACAAGTGCGAAAAGTGGTTTTTCAACACTAACACAAGTGCGAAAAGTGTTTTTCCACACTAATACAAGTGCAAAAGTGGTTTCCTGCACCAACACAAGTGCGAAAAATGGTTTTTCAACACTAACACAAGTGCGAAAAGTGGTTTTTCAACACTAACACAAGTGCGAAAAGTGGTTTTTCCACACTAATACAAGTGCAAAAGTGGTTTCCTGCACCAACACAAGTGTGAAAAGTGGTTTTTCAACACTAACACAAGTGCGAAAAGTGTTTTTTCCAACACTATCACAAGTGCAAAAAGTGTTTTTTCCACACTAATACAAGTGCAAAAGTGGTTTCCTGCACCAACACAAGTGCGAAAAGTGGTTTTTCAACACTAACACAAGTGCGAAAAGTGGTTTTTCAACACAATCACAAGTGCGAAAAGTGTTTTTTCCACACTAATACAAGTGCAAAAGTGGTTTCCTGCACCAACACCAGTGCAAAAAGTGGTTTTTCAACACTAACACAAGTGCGAAAAGTGGTTTTTCAACACTAACACAAGTGCGAAAAGTGGTTTTTCAACACTAACACTAGTGCGAAAAGTGGTTTTTCCACACTAATACAAGTGCAAAAGTGGTTTCCTGCACCAACACAAGTGCGAAAAGTGGTTTTTCAACACCAACACAAGTGCGAAAAGTGGTTTTTCAACACTAACACAAGTGCGAAATGTGGTTTTTCAACACTAACACAAGTGCGAAAAGTGGTTTTTCAACACTAACACAAGTGCGAAAAGTGGTTTTTCCACACTAATACAAGTGCAAAAGTGGTTTCCTGCACCAACACATGTGCGAAAAGTGGTTTTTCAACACTAACACAAGTGCGAAAAGTGGTTTTTCAACACTAACACAAGTGAGAAAAGTGTTTTTTCCACACTAATACAAGTGCAAAAGTGGTTTCCTGCACCAACACAAGTGCGAAAAGTGGTTTTTCAACACTAACACAAGTGCGAAAAGTGGTTTTTCAACACTAACACAAGTGCGAAAAGTGGTTTTTCAACACTAACACAAGTGCGAAAAGTGGTTTTTCCACACTAATACAAGTGCAAAAGTGGTTTCCTGCACCAACACAAGTGCGAAAAGTGGTTTTTCAACACTAACACCATTGCGAAAAGTGGTTTTTCAACACTATCACAAGTGCAAAAAGTGTTTTTTCCACACTAATTCAATTGCAAAAGTGGTTTCCTGCACCAACACAAGTGCGAAAAGTGGTTTTTCAACACTAACACAAGTGCGAAAAGTGGTTTTTCAACACTATCACAAGTGCAAAAAGTGTTTTTTCCACACTAATACAAGTGCAAAAGTGGTTTCCTGCACCAACACAAGTGCGAAAAGTGGTTTTTCAACACGAACACAAGTGCGAAAAGTGGTTTTTCAACACTAACACAAGTGCGAAAAGTGGTTTTTCAACACTATCACAAGTGCAAAAAGTGTTTTTTCCACACTAATACAAGTGCAAAAGTGGTTTCCTGCACCAACACATGTGCGAAAAGTGGTTTTTCAACACTAACACAAGTGCGAAAAGTGGTTTTTCAACACTATCACAAGTGCAAAAAGTGTTTTTTCCACACTAATACAAGTGCAAAAGTGGTTTCCTGCACCAACACAAGTGCGAAAAGTGGTTTTTCAACACTAACACAAGTGCGAAAAGTGGTTTTTTCAACACTAACACAAGTGCGAAATGTGGTTTTTCCACACTAATACAAGTGCAAAAGTGGTTTCCTGCACCAACACAAGTGCGAAAAGTGGTTTTTCAACACTAACACAAGTGCGAAAAGTGGTTTTTCAACACTAACACAAGTGCGAAAAGTGGTTTTTCAACACTAACACAAGTGCGAAAAGTTGTTTTTCCACACTAATACAAGTGCAAAAGTGGTTTCCTGCACCAATACAAGTGCAAAAAGTGTTTTTCAACACTAACTCAAGTGCGAAAAGTGGTTTTTTAACACTAACACAAGTGCGAAAAGTGTATTTTCAACACTAACACAAGTGCGAAAAGTGGTTTTTCAACACTAACACAAGTGTGAAAAGTGGTTTTTCCACACTAATACAAGTGCAAAAGTGGTTTCCTGCACCAACACAAGTGCGAAAAGTGGTTTTTCAACACTAACACAAGTGCGAAAAGTGGTTTTTCAACACTAACATAAGTGCGAAAAGTGGTTTTTCCACACTAATACAAGTGCAAAAGTTTTTTCCTGCACCAACACAAGTGCGAAAGTGGTTTTTCCATGCTAATACAAGTGCAAAAGTGGTTTAAGTGGTTTTTCCACACTAATGCAAGTGCAAAAGTGGTTTCCTGCACCAACACAAGTGCGAAAAGTGGTTTTTCAACACTAACACAGGTGCGAAAAGTGGTTTTTCAACACTAACACAAGTGCGAAAAGTGGTTTTTCAACACTATCACAAGTGCAAAAAGTGTTTTTTCCACACTAATACAAGTGCAAAAGTGGTTTCCTGCACCAACACAAGTGCGAAAAGTGGTTTTTCAACACCAACACAAGTGCGAAAAGTGGTTTTTCAACACTAACACAAGTGCGAAAAGTGGTTTTTCCACACTAATACAAGTGCAAAAGTGGTTTCCTGCACCAACACAAGTGCGAAAAGTGGTTTTTCAACACTAACACAAGTGCGAAAAGTGGTTTTTCAACACTAACACAAGTGCGAAAAGTGGTTTTTCCACACTAATACAAGTGCAAAAGTGGTTTCCTGCACCAACACAAGTGTGAAAAGTGGTTTTTCAACACTAACACAAGTGCGAAAAGTGGTTTTTCAACACTATCACAAGTGCAAAAAGTGTTTTTTCCACACTAATACAAGTGCAAAAGTGGTTTCCTGCACCAACACAAGTGCGAAAAGTGGTTTTTCAACACTAACACAAGTGCAAAAAGTGGTTTTTCAACACTAACACAAGTGCGAAAAATGTTTTTTCCACACTAATACAAGTGCAAAAGTGGTTTCCTGCACCAACACTAGTGCGAAAAGTGGTTTTTCAACACTAACACAAGTGCGAAAAGTAGTTTTTCAACACTAACACAAGTGCGAAAAGTGATTTTTCCACACTAATACAAGTGCAAAAGTGGTTTCCTGCACCAACACAAGTGCGAAAAGTGGTTTATCAACACTAACACAAGTCCGAAAAGTGGTTTTTCAACACCATCACAAGTGTGAAAAGTGTTTTTTCCACACTAATACAAGTGCAAAAGTGGTTTCCTGCACCAACACAAGTGCGAAAAGTGGTTTTTCAACACTAACACAAGTGCGAAAAGTGGTTTTTCAACACTAACACAAGTGCGAAAAGTGGTTTTTCAACACTAACACAAGTGCGAAAAGTGGTTTTTCCACACTAATACAAGTGCGAAAAGTGGTTTTTCAACACTATCACAAGTGCGAAAAGTGGGTTTTCAACACTAACACAAGTGCGAAAAGTGGTTTTTCCACACGAATACAAGTGCGAAAAGTGGTTTTTCCACACTAATACAAGTGCGAAAAGTGGTTTTTCAACACTATCACAAGTGCGAAAAGTGGGTTTTCAACACTAACACAAGTGCGAAAAGTGGTTTTTCCACACTAATACAAGGGCAAAACTGGTTTCCTGCACTAACACAAGTGCAAAAAGTGGGGTTTCAACACTGACACAAGTGCGAAAAGTGGTTTTTCAACACTAACACAAGTGCAAAAAGTGTTTTTTCCACACTAATACAAGTGCAAAAGTGGTTTCCTGCACCAACACAAGTGCAAAAAGTGGTTTTTCAAAACTAACACAAGTGCGAAAAGTGGTTTTTCAACACTAACACAATTGCGAAAAGTGGTTTTTCAACACTAACACTAGTGCGAAAAGTGGTTTTTCCACAATAATACAAGTGCAAAAGTGGTTTCCTGCACCAACACAAGTGCGAAAAGTGGTTTTTCAACACTAACACAAGTGCGAAAAGTGGTTTTTCAACACTATCACAAGTGCAAAAAGTGTTTTTTCCACAATAATACAAGTGCAAAAGTGGTTTCCTGCACCAACACAAGTGCGAAAAGTGGTTTTTCAACACTAACACAAGTGCGAAAAGTGGTTTTTCAACACTAACACAAGTGCAAAAAGTGGTTTTTCAATACTAACACAAGTGCGAAAAGTGGTTTTTCCACACTAATACAAGTGCAAAAGTGGTTTCCTGCACCAACACAAGTGCGAAAAGTGGTTTTTCAACACTAACACAAGTACAAAAAGTGGTTTTTCAACACTATCACAAGTGCAAATAGTGTTTTTTCCACACTAACACAAGTGCAAAAGTGGTTTCCTGCACCAACACAAGTGCGAAAAGTGGTTTTTCAACACTAACACAAGTGCGAAAAGTGGTTTTTCAACACTAACACAAGTGCGAAAAGTGGTTTTTCAACACTAACACAAGTGCGAAAAGTGGTTATTCAACACTAATACAAGTGCGAAAAGTGGTTTTTCAACACTAACACAAGTGCGAAAAGTGGTTTTTCCACACTAGTACAAGTGCAAAAGTGGTTTCCTGCACCAACACAAGTGCGAAAAGTGGTTTTTCAACACTAACACAAGTGCGAAAAGTGGTTTTTCACACTAACACAAGTGCGAAAAGTGTTTTTTCAACACTAACACAAGTGCGAAAAGTGGTTTTTCCACACTAATACAAGTGCAAAAGTGGTTTCCTGCACCAACACAAGTGCGAAAAGTGGTTTTTCAACACTAACTCAAGTGCGAAAAGTGGTTTTTCAACACTAACACAAGTGCGAAAAGTGGTTTTTCCACACTAATACAAGTGCAAAAGTGGTTTCCTGCACCAACACAAGTGCGAAAAGTGGTTTTTCAACACTAACACAAGTGCGAAAAGTGGTTTTTCAACACTATCACAAGTGCAAAAAGTGTTTTTTCCACACTAATACAAGTGCAAAAGTGGTTTCCTGCACCAACACAAGTGCGAAAAGTGGTTTTTCAACACTAACACTAGTGCGAAAAGTAGTTTTTCAACACTAACACAAGTGCGAAAAGTGGTTTTTCCACACTAATACAAGTGCAAAAGTGGCTTCCTGCACCAACACAAGTGTGAAAAGTGGTTTTTCAACACTAACACAAGTGCAAAAAGTGGTTTTTCAACACTATCACAAGTGCAAAAAGTGTTTTTTCCACACTAATACAAGTGCAAAAGTGGTTTCCTGCACCAACACAAGTACGAAAAGTGGTTTTTCAACACTAACACAAGTGCGAAAAGTGGTTTTTCAACACTAACACAAGTGCGAAAAGTGTTTTTTCCACACTAATACAAGTGCAAAAGTGGTTTCCTGCACCAACACCAGTGCGAAAAGTGGTTTTTCAACACTAACACAAGTGCGAAAAGTGGTTTTTCAACACTAACACAAGTGCGAAAAGTGTTTTTCCACACTAATACAAGTGCAAAAGTGGTTTCCTGCACCAACACAAGTGCGAAAAATGGTTTTTCAACACTAACACAAGTGCGAAAAGTGGTTTTTCAACACTAACACAAGTGCGAAAAGTGGTTTTTCCACACTAATACAAGTGCAAAAGTGGTTTCCTGCACCAACACAAGTGTGAAAAGTGGTTTTTCAACACTAACACAAGTGCGAAAAGTGTTTTTTCAACACTATCACAAGTGCAAAAAGTGTTTTTTCCACACTAATACAAGTGCAAAAGTGGTTTCCTGCACCAACACAAGTGCGAAAAGTGGTTTTTCAACACTAACACAAGTGCGAAAAGTGGTTTTTCAACACAATCACAAGTGCGAAAAGTGTTTTTTCCACACTAATACAAGTGCAAAAGTGGTTTCCTGCACCAACACCAGTGCAAAAAGTGGTTTTTCAACACTAACACATGTGCGAAAAGTGGTTTTTCAACACTAACACAAGTGCGAAAAGTGATTTTTCCACACTAATACAAGTGCAAAAGTGGTTTCCTGCACCAACACAAGTGCAAAAAGTGGTTTTTCAACACTAACACAAGTGCGAAAAGTGGTTTTTCAACACTAACACAAGTGCGAAAAGTGGTTTTTCAACACTAACACTCGTGCGAAAAGTGGTTTTTACACACTAATACAAGTGCAAAAGTGGTTTCCTGCACCAACACAAGTGCGAAAAGTGGTTTTTCAACACCAACACAAGTGCGAAAAGTGGTTTTTCAACACTAACACAAGTGCGAAATGTGGTTTTTCAACACTAACACAAGTGCGAAAAGTGGTTTTTCCACACTAATACAAGTGCAAAAGTGGTTTCCTGCACCAACACATGTGCGAAAAGTGGTTTTTCAACACTAACACAAGTGCGAAAAGTGGTTTTTCAACACTAACACAAGTGAGAAAAGTGTTTTTTCCACACTAATACAAGTGCAAAAGTGGTTTCCTGCACCAACACAAGTGCGAAAAGTGGTTTTTCAACACTAACACAAGTGCGAAAAGTGGTTTTTCAACACTAACACAAGTGCGAAAAGTGGTTTTTCAACACTAACACAAGTGCGAAAAGTGGTTTTTCCACACTAATACAAGTGCAAAAGTGGTTTCCTGCACCAACACAAGTGCGAAAAGTGGTTTTTCAACACTAACACCATTGCGAAAAGTGGTTTTTCAACACTATCACAAGTGCAAAAAGTGTTTTTTCCACACTAATTCAATTGCAAAAGTGGTTTCCTGCACCAACACAAGTGCGAAAAGTGGTTTTTCAACACTAACACAAGTGCGAAAAGTGGTTTTTCAACACTATCACAAGTGCAAAAAGTGTTTTTTCCACACTAATACAAGTGCAAAAGTGGTTTCCTGCACCAACACAAGTGCGAAAAGTGGTTTTTCAACACGAACACAAGTGCGAAAAGTGGTTTTTCAACACTAACACAAGTGCGAAAAGTGGTTTTTCAACACTATCACAAGTGCAAAAAGTGGTTATTCAACACTAATACAAGTGCGAAAAGTGGTTTTTCAACACTAACACAAGTGCGAAAAGTGGTTTTTCCACACTAGTACAAGTGCAAAAGTGGTTTCCTGCACCAACACAAGTGCGAAAGTGGTTTTTCAACACTAACACAAGTGCGAAAAGTGGTTTTTCACACTAACACAAGTGCGAAAAGTGTTTTTTCAACACTAACACAAGTGCGAAAAGTGGTTTTTCCACACTAATACAAGTGCAAAAGTGGTTTCCTGCACCAACACAAGTGCGAAAAGTGGTTTTTCAACACTAACTCAAGTGCGAAAAGTGGTTTTTCAACACTAACACAAGTGCGAAAAGTGATTTTTCCACACTAATAAAAGTGCAAAAGTGGTTTCCTGCACCAACACAAGTGCGAAAAGTGGTTTTTCAACACTAACACAAGTGCGAAAAGTGGTTTTTCAACACTATCACAAGTGCAAAAAGTGTTTTTTCCACACTAATACAAGTGCAAAAGTGGTTTCCTGCACCAACACAAGTGCGAAAAGTGGTTTTTCAACACTAACACTAGTGCGAAAAGTAGTTTTTCAACACTAACACAAGTGCGAAAAGTGGTTTTTCCACACTAATACAAGTGCAAAAGTGGCTTCCTGCACCAACACAAGTGTGAAAAGTGGTTTTTCAACACTAACACAAGTGCAAAAAGTGGTTTTTCAACACTATCACAAGTGCAAAAAGTGTTTTTTCCACACTAATACAAGTGCAAAAGTGGTTTCCTGCACCAACACAAGTACGAAAAGTGGTTTTTCAACACTAACACAAGTGCGAAAAGTGGTTTTTCAACACTAACACAAGTGCGAAAAGTGTTTTTTCCACACTAATACAAGTGCAAAAGTGGTTTCCTGCACCAACACCAGTGCGAAAAGTGGTTTTTCAACACTAACACAAGTGCGAAAAGTGGTTTTTCAACACTAACACAAGTGCGAAAAGTGTTTTTCCACACTAATACAAGTGCAAAAGTGGTTTCCTGCACCAACACAAGTGCGAAAAATGGTTTTTCAACACTAACACAAGTGCGAAAAGTGGTTTTTCAACACTAACACAAGTGCGAAAAGTGTTTTTTCCACACTAATACAAGTGCAAAAGTGGTTTCCTGCACCAACACAAGTGTGAAAAGTGGTTTTTCAACACTAACACAAGTGCGAAAAGTGTTTTTTCAACACTATCACAAGTGCAAAAAGTGTTTTTTCCACACTAATACAAGTGCAAAAGTGGTTTCCTGCACCAACACAAGTGCGAAAAGTGGTTTTTCAACACTAACACAAGTGCGAAATGTGGTTTTTCAACACTAACACAAGTGCGAAAAGTGGTTTTTCAACACTAACACTAGTGCGAAAAGTGGTTTTTCCACACTAATACAAGTGCAAAAGTGGTTTCCTGCACCAACACAAGTGCGAAAAGTGGTTTTTCAACACCAACACAAGTGCGAAAAGTGGTTTTTCAACACTAACACAAGTGCGAAATGTGGTTTTTCAACACTAACACAAGTGCGAAAAGTGGTTTTTCAACACTAACACAAGTGCGAAAAGTGGTTTTTCCACACTAATACAAGTGCAAAAGTGGTTTCCTGCACCAACACATGTGCGAAAAGTGGTTTTTCAACACTAACACAAGTGCGAAAAGTGGTTTTTCAACACTAACACAAGTGAGAAAAGTGTTTTTTCCACACTAATACAAGTGCAAAAGTGGTTTCCTGCACCAACACAAGTGCGAAAAGTGGTTTTTCAACACTAACACAAGTGCGAAAAGTGGTTTTTCAACACTAACACAAGTGCGAAAAGTGGTTTTTCAACACTAACACAAGTGCGAAAAGTGGTTTTTCCACACTAATACAAGTGCAAAAGTGGTTTCCTGCACCAACACAAGTGCGAAAAGTGGTTTTTCAACACTAACACCATTGCGAAAAGTGGTTTTTCAACACTATCACAAGTGCAAAAAGTGTTTTTTCCACACTAATTCAATTGCAAAAGTGGTTTCCTGCACCAACACAAGTGCGAAAAGTGGTTTTTCAACACTAACACAAGTGCGAAAAGTGGTTTTTCAACACTATCACAAGTGCAAAAAGTGTTTTTTCCACACTAATACAAGTGCAAAAGTGGTTTCCTGCACCAACACAAGTGCGAAAAGTGGTTTTTCAACACGAACACAAGTGCGAAAAGTGGTTTTTCAACACTAACACAAGTGCGAAAAGTGGTTTTTCAACACTATCACAAGTGCAAAAAGTGTTTTTTCCACACTAATACAAGTGCAAAAGTGGTTTCCTGCACCAACACATGTGCGAAAAGTGGTTTTTCAACACTAACACAAGTGCGAAAAGTGGTTTTTCAACACTATCACAAGTGCAAAAAGTGTTTTTTCCACACTAATACAAGTGCAAAAGTGGTATCCTGCACCAACACAAGTGCGAAAAGTGGTTTTTCAACACTAACACAAGTGCGAAAAGTGGTTTTTTCAACACTAACACAAGTGCGAAATGTGGTTTTTCCACACTAATACAAGTGCAAAAGTGGTTTCCTGCACCAACACAAGTGCGAAAAGTGGTTTTTCAACACTAACACAAGTGCGAAAAGTGGTTTTTCAACACTATCACAAGTGCGAAAAGTGGTTTTTCAACACTAACACAAGTGCGAAAAGTGGTTTTTCAACACTAACACAAGTGCGAAAAGTGGTTTTTCAACACTAACACAAGTGCGAAAAGTGGTTTTTCAACACTAACACAAGTGCGAAAAGTTGTTTTTCCACACTAATACAAGTGCAAAAGTGGTTTCCTGCACCAATACAAGTGCAAAAAGTGTTTTTCAACACTAACTCAAGTGCGAAAAGTGGTTTTTTAACACTAACACAAGTGCGAAAAGTGTATTTTCAACACTAACACAAGTGCGAAAAGTGGTTTTTCAACACTAACACAAGTGTGAAAAGTGGTTTTTCCACACTAATACAAGTGCAAAAGTGGTTTCCTGCACCAACACAAGTGCGAAAAGTGGTTTTTCAACACTAACACAAGTGCGAAAAGTGGTTTTTCAACACTAACATAAGTGCGAAAAGTGGTTTTTCCACACTAATACAAGTGCAAAAGTGGTTTCCTGCACCAACACAAGTGCGAAAGTGGTTTTTCCATGCTAATACAAGTGCAAAAGTGGTTTAAGTGGTTTTTCCACACTAATGCAAGTGCAAAAGTGGTTTCCTGCACCAACACAAGTGCGAAAAGTGGTTTTTCAACACTAACACAAGTGCGAAAAGTGGTTTTTCAACACTAACACAAGTGCGAAAAGTGGTTTTTCAACACTATCACAAGTGCAAAAAGTGTTTTTTCCACACTAATACAAGTGCAAAAGTGGTTTCCTGCACCAACACAAGTGCGAAAAGTGGTTTTTCAACACCAACACAAGTGCGAAAAGTGGTTTTTCAACACTAACACAAGTGCGAAAAGTGGTTTTTCCACACTAATACAAGTGCAAAAGTGGTTTCCTGCACCAACACAAGTGCGAAAAGTGGTTTTTCAACACTAACACAAGTGCGAAAAGTGGTTTTTCAACACTAACACAAGTGCGAAAAGTGGTTTTTCCACACTAATACAAGTGCAAAAGTGGTTTCCTGCACCAACACAAGTGTGAAAAGTGGTTTTTCAACACTAACACAAGTGCGAAAAGTGGTTTTTCAACACTATCACAAGTGCAAAAAGTGTTTTTTCCACACTAATACAAGTGCAAAAGTGGTTTCCTGCACCAACACAAGTGCGAAAAGTGGTTTTTCAACACTAACACAAGTGCAAAAAGTGGTTTTTCAACACTAACACAAGTGCGAAAAATGTTTTTTCCACACTAATACAAGTGCAAAAGTGGTTTCCTGCACCAACACTAGTGCGAAAAGTGGTTTTTCAACACTAACACAAGTGCGAAAAGTGGTTTTTCCACACTAATACAAGTGCAAAAGTGGTTTCCTGCACCAACACAAGTGCGAAAAGTGGTTTATCAACACTAACACAAGTCCGAAAAGTGGTTTTTCAACACCATCACAAGTGTGAAAAGTGTTTTTTCCACACTAATACAAGTGCAAAAGTGGTTTCCTGCACCAACACAAGTGCGAAAAGTGGTTTTTCAACACTAACACAAGTGCGAAAAGTGGTTTTTCAACACTAACACAAGTGCGAAAAGTGGTTTTTCAACACTAACACAAGTGCGAAAAGTGGTTTTTCCACACTAATACAAGTGCGAAAAGTGGTTTTTCAACACTATCACAAGTGCGAAAAGTGGGTTTTCAACACTAACACAAGTGCGAAAAGTGGTTTTTCCACACGAATACAAGTGCGAAAAGTGGTTTTTCCACACTAATACAAGTGCGAAAAGTGGTTTTTCAACACTATCACAAGTGCGAAAAGTGGGTTTTCAACACTAACACAAGTGCGAAAAGTGGTTTTTCCACACTAATACAAGGGCAAAACTGGTTTCCTGCACTAACACAAGTGCAAAAAGTGGGGTTTCAACACTGACACAAGTGCGAAAAGTGGTTTTTCAACACTAACACAAGTGCAAAAAGTGTTTTTTCCACACAAATACAAGTGCAAAAGTGGTTTCCTGCACCAACACAAGTGCAAAAAGTGGTTTTTCAAAACTAACACAAGTGCGAAAAGTGGTTTTTCAACACTAACACAAGTGCGAAAAGTGGTTTTTCAACACTAACACTAGTGCGAAAAGTGGTTTTTCCACAATAATACAAGTGCAAAAGTGGTTTCCTGCACCAACACAAGTGCGAAAAGTGGTTTTTCAACACTAACACAAGTGCGAAAAGTGGTTTTTCAACACTATCACAAGTGCAAAAAGTGTTTTTTCCACAATAATACAAGTGCAAAAGTGGTTTCCTGCACCAACACAAGTGCGAAAAGTGGTTTTTCAACACTAACACAAGTGCGAAAAGTGGTTTTTCAACACTAACACAAGTGCGAAAAGTGGTTTTTCAATACTAACACAAGTGCGAAAAGTGGTTTTTCCACACTAATACAAGTGCAAAAGTGGTTTCCTGCACCAACACAAGTGCGAAAAGTGGTTTTTCAACACTAACACAAGTGCAAAAAGTGGTTTTTCAACACTATCACAAGTGCAAATAGTGTTTTTTCCACACTAACACAAGTGCAAAAGTGGTTTCCTGCACCAACACAAGTGCGAAAAGTGGTTTTTCAACACTAACACAAGTGCGAAAAGTGGTTTTTCAACACTAACACAAGTGCGAAAAGTGGTTTTTCAACACTAACACAAGTGCGAAAAGTGGTTATTCAACACTAATACAAGTGCGAAAAGTGGTTTTTCAACACTAACACAAGTGCGAAAAGTGGTTTTTCCACACTAGTACAAGTGCAAAAGTGGTTTCCTGCACCAACACAAGTGCGAAAAGTGGTTTTTCAACACTAACACAAGTGCGAAAAGTGGTTTTTCACACTAACACAAGTGCGAAAAGTGTTTTTTCAACACTAACACAAGTGCGAAAAGTGGTTTTTCCACACTAATACAAGTGCAAAAGTGGTTTCCTGCACCAACACAAGTGCGAAAAGTGGTTTTTCAACACTAACTCAAGTGCGAAAAGTGGTTTTTCAACACTAACACAAGTGCGAAAAGTGGTTTTTCCACACTAATACAAGTGCAAAAGTGGTTTCCTGCACCAACACAAGTGCGAAAATTGGTTTTTCAACACTAACACAAGTGCGAAAAGTGGTTTTTCCACACTAATACAAGTGCGAAAAGTGGTTTTTCAACACTATCACAAGTGCGAAAAGTGGTTTTTCAACACTAACACAAGTGCGAAAAGTGGTTTTTCCACACTAATACAAGTGCAAAAGTGGTTTCCTGCACCAACACAAGTGCGAAAAGTGGTTTTTCAACACTAACACAAGTGCGAAAAGTGGTTTTTCAACACTAACACAAGTGCGAAAAGTGGTTTTTCAACACTAACACAAGTGCGAAAAGTGGTTTCTCCACACTAATACAAGTGCAAAAGTGGTTTCCTGCACCAACACAAGTGCGAAAAGTGGTTTTTCAACACTAACACAAGTGCGAAAAGTGGTTTTTCAACATTAACACAAGTGCGAAAAGTGGTTTTTCAACACTAACACAAGTGCGAAAAGTGGTTTTTCAACATTAACACAAGTGCGAAAAGTGATTTTTCAACACTAACACAAGTGCAAAAGTGATTTTTCAACACTAACACAAGTGCGAAAAGTGGTTTTTCCACACTAATACAAGTGCAAAAGTGGTTTCCTGCACCAACACAAGTGCTAAAAGTGGTTTTTCAACACTAACACAAGTGCGAAAAGTGGTTTTTCAACACTATCACAAGTGCAAAAAGTGGTTTGTCCACACTAATACAAGTGCAAAAGTGGTTTCCTGCACCAACACAAGTGCGAAAAGTGGTTTTTCAACACTAACACAAGTGCGAAACGTGGTTTTTCAACACTAACACAAGTGCGAAAAGTGGTTTTTCAACACTATCACAAGTGCAAAAAGTGTTTTTTCCACACTAATACAAGTGCAAAAGTGGTTTCCTGCACCAACACAAGAGCGAAAAGTGGTTTTTCAACACTAACACAAGTGCGAAAAGTGGTTTTTCAACACTAACACAAGTGCGAAAAGTGGTTTTTCAATACTAACACTAGTGCGAAAAGTGGTTTTTCAACACTAACACAAGTGCGAAAAGTTGTTTTTCCACACTAATACAAGTGCAAAAGTGGTTTCCTGCACCAACACAAGTGCGAAAAGTGGTTTTTCAACACTAACACAAGTGCGAAAAGTGGTTTTTCAACACTATCACAAGTGCAAAAAGTGTTTTTTCCACACTAATACAAGTGCAAAAGTGGTTTCCTGCACCAACACAAGTGCGAAAAGTGGTTTTTCAACACTAACACAAGTGCGAAAAGTGGTTTTTCAACACAATCACAAGTGCGAAAAGTGTTTTTTCCACACGAATACAAGTGCAAAAGTGGTTTCCTGCACCAACACCAGTGCAAAAAGTAGTTTTTCAACACTAACACAAGTGCGAAAAGTGGTTTTTCAACACTAACACAAGTGCAAAAAGTGATTTTTCCACACTAATACAAGTGCAAAAGTGGTTTCCTGCACCAACACAAGTGCAAAAAGTGGTTTTTCAACACTAACACAAGTGCGAAAAGTGGTTTTTCAACACTAACACAAGTGCGAAAAGTGGTTTTTCAACACTAACACTAGTGCGAAAAGTGGTTTTTCCACACTAATACAAGTGCAAAAGTGGTTTCCTGCACCAACACAAGTGCGAAAAGTGGTTTTTCAACACTAACACAAGTGCGAAAAGTTGTTTTTCAACACTATCACAAGTGCAAAAAGTGTTTTTTCCACAATAATACAAGTGCAAAAGTGGTTTCCTGCACCAACACAAGTGCGAAAAGTCGTTTTTCAACACCAACACAAGTGCGAAAAGTGGTTTTTCAACACTAACACAAGTGCGAAATGTGGTTTTTCAACACTAACACAAGTGCGAAAAGTGGTTTTTCAACACTAACACAAGTGCGAAAAGTGGTTTTTCAGCACTAATACAAGTGCAAAAGTGGTTTCCTGCACCAACACATGTGCGAAAAGTGGTTTTTCAACACTAACACAAGTGCGAAAAGTGGTTTTTCAACACTAACACAAGTGAGAAAAGTGTTTTTTCCACACTAATACAAGTGCAAAAGTGCTTTCCTGCACCAACACAAGTGCGAAAAGTGGTTTTTCAACACTAACACAAGTGCGAAAAGTGGTTTTTCAACACTAACACAAGTGCGAAAAGTGGTTTTTCAACACTAACACAAGTGCGAAAAGTGGTTTTTCCACACTAATACAAGTGCAAAAGTGGTTTCCTGCACCAACACAAGTGCGAAAAGTGGTTTTTCAACACTAACACCATTGCGAAAAGTGGTTTTTCAACACTATCACAAGTGCAAAAAGTGTTTTTTCCACACTAATTCAATTGCAAAAGTGGTTTCCTGCACCAACACAAGTGCGAAAAGTGGTTTTTCAACACTAACACAAGTGCGAAAAGTGGTTTTTCAACACTATCACAAGTGCAAAAAGTGTTTTTTCCACACTAATACAAGTGCAAAAGTGGTTTCCTGCACCAACACAAGTGCGAAAAGTGGTTTTTCAACACGAACACAAGTGCGAAAAGTGGTTTTTCAACACTAACACAAGTGCGAAAAGTGGTTTTTCAACACTATCACAAGTGCAAAAAGTGTTTTTTCCACACTAATACAAGTGCAAAAGTGGTTTCCTGCACCAACACAAGTGCGAAAATTGGTTTTTCAACACTAACACAAATGCAAAAAGTGTTTTTTCCACACTAATACAAGTGCAAAAGTGGTTTCCTGCACCAACACAAGTGCGAAAAGTGGTTTTTCAACACTAACACAAGTGCGAAATGTGGTTTTTCAACACTAACACAAGTGCGAAAAGTGGTTTTTCAACACTAACACAAGTGCAAAAAGTGGTTTTCCACACTAATACAAGTGCAAAAGTGGTTTCCTGCACCAACACATGTGCGAAAAGTGGTTTTTCAACACTAACACAAGTGCGAAAAGTGGTTTTTCAACACTATCACAAGTGCAAAAAGTGTTTTTTCCACACTAATACAAGTGCAAAAGTGGTTTCCTGCACCAACACAAGTGCGAAAAGTGGTTTTTCAACACTAACACAAGTGCGAAAAGTGGTTTTTTCAACACTAACACAAGTGCGAAATGTGGTTTTTCCACACTAATACAAGTGCAAAAGTGGTTTCCTGCACCAACACAAGTGCGAAAAGTGGTTTTTCAACACTAACACAAGTGCGAAAAGTGGTTTTTCAACACTATCACAAGTGCGAAAAGTGGTTTTTCAACACTAACACAAGTGCGAAAAGTGGTTTTTCAACACTAACACAAGTGCGAAAAGTGGTTTTTCAACACTAACACATGTGCGAAAGTGGTTTTTCAACACTAACACAAGTGCGAAAAGTTGTTTTTCCACACTAATACAAGTGCAAAAGTGGTTTCCTGCACCAATACAAGTGCAAAAAGTGTTTTTCAACACTAACTCAAGTGCGAAAAGTGGTTTTTTAACACTAACACAAGTGCGAAAAGTGTATTTTCAACACTAACACAAGTGCGAAAAGTGGTTTTTCAACACTAACACAAGTGTGAAAAGTGGTTTTTCCACACTAATACAAGTGCAAAAGTGGTTTCCTGCACCAATACAAGTGCGAAAAGTGGTTTTTCAACACTAACACAAGTGCGAAAAGTGGTTTTTCAACACTAACACAAGTGCGAAAAGTGGTTTTTCCACACTAATACAAGTGCAAAAGTGGTTTCCTGCACCAACACAAGTGCGAAAGTGGTTTTTCCATGCTAATACAAGTGCAAAAGTGGTTTAAGTGGTTTTTCCACACTAATGCAAGTGCAAAAGTGGTTTCCTGCACCAACACAAGTGCGAAAAGTCGTTTTTCAACACTAACACAAGTGCGAAAAGTGGTTTTTCAACACTAACACAAGTGCGAAAAGTGGTTTTTCAACACTATCACAAGTGCAAAAAGTGTTTTTTCCACACTAATACAAGTGCAAAAGTGGTTTCCTGCACCAACACAAGTGCGAAAAGTGGTTTTTCAACACCAACACAAGTGCGAAAAGTGGTTTTTCAACACTAACACAAGTGCGAAAAGTGGTTTTTCCACACTAATACAAGTGCAAAAGTGGTTTCCTGCACCAACACAAGTGCGAAAAGTGGTTTTTCAACACTAACACAAGTGCGAAAAGTGGTTTTTCAACACTAACACAAGTGCGAAAAGTGGTTTTTCCACACTAATACAAGTGCAAAAGTGGTTTCCTGCACCAACACAAGTGTGAAAAGTCGTTTTTCAACACTAACACAAGTGCGAAAAGTGGTTTTTCAACACTATCACAAGTGCAAAAAGTGTTTTTTCCACACTAATACAAGTGCAAAAGTGGTTTCCTGCACCAACACAAGTGCGAAAAGTGCTTTTTCAACACTAACACAAGTGCGAAAAGTGGTTTTTCAACACTAACACAAGTGCGAAAAATGTTTTTTCCACACTAATACAAGTGCAAAAGTGGTTTCCTGCACCAACACTAGTGCGAAAAGTGGTTTTTCAACACTAACACAAGTGCGAAAAGTGGTTTTTCAACACTAACACAAGTGCGAAAAGTGATTTTTCCACACTAATACAAGTGCAAAAGTGGTTTCCTGCACCAACACAAGTGCGAAAAGTGGTTTATCAACACTAACACAAGTCCGAAAAGTGGTTTTTCAACACCATCACAAGTGTGAAAAGTGTTTTTTCCACACTAATACAAGTGCAAAAGTGGTTTCCTGCACCAACACAAGTGCGAAAAGTGGTTTTTCAACACTAACACAAGTGCGAAAAGTGGTTTTTCAACACTAACACAAGTGCGAAAAGTGGTTTTTCAACACTAACACAAGTGCGAAAAGTGGTTTTTCACACTAATACAGGTGCAAAAGTGGTTTCCTGCACCAACACAAGTGCGAAAAGTGGTTTTTCAACACTATCACAAGTGCGAAAAGTGGTTTTTCAACACTAACACAAGTGCGAAAAGTGATTTTTCCACACTAATACAAGTGCAAAAGTGGTTTCCTGCACCAACACAAGTGCGAAAAGTGGGGTTTCAACACTAACACAAGTGCGAAAAGTGGTTTTTCAACACTAACACAAGTGCGAAAAGTGGTTTTTCCACACTAATACAAGTGCGAAAAGTGGTTTTTCAACACTATCACAAGTGCGAAAAGTGGGTTTTCAACACTAACACAAGTGCGAAAAGTGGTTTTTCCACACGAATACAAGTGCGAAAAGTGGTTTTTCCACACTAATACAAGTGCGAAAAGTGGTTTTTCAACACTATCACAAGTGCGAAAAGTGGGTTTTCAACACTAACACAAGTGCGAAAAGTGGTTTTTCCACACTAATACAAGGGCAAAACTGGTTTCCTGCACTAACACAAGTGCAAAAAGTGGGGTTTCAACACTAACACAAGTGCGAAAAGTGGTTTTTCAACACTAACACAAGTGCAAAAAGTGTTTTTTCCACACTAATACAAGTGCAAAAGTGGTTTCCTGCACCAACACAAGTGCAAAAAGTGGTTTTCAACACTAACACAAGTGCGAAAAGTGGTTTTTCAACAATAACACAAGTGCGAAAAGTGGTGTTTCAACACTAACACTAGTGCGAAAAGTGGTTTTTCCACAATAATACAAGTGCAAAAGTGGTTTCCTGCACCAACACAAGTGCGAAAAGTGGTTTTTCAACACTAACACAAGTGCGAAAAGTGGTTTTTCAACACTATCACAAGTGCAAAAAGTGTTTTTTCCACAATAATACAAGTGCAAAAGTGGTTTCCTGCACCAACACAAGTGCGAAAAGTGGTTTTTCAACACTAACACAAGTGCGAAAAGTGGTTTTTCAACACTAACACAAGTGCGAAAAGTGGTTTTTCAACACTAACACAAGTGCGAAAAGTGGTTTTTCCACACTAATACAAGTGCAAAAGTGGTTTCCTGCACCAACACAAGTGCGAAAAGTGGTTTTTCAACACTAACACAAGTGCAAAAAGTGGTTTTTCAACACTATCACAAGTGCAAAAAGTGTTTTTTCCACACTAACACAAGTGCAAAAGTGGTTTCCTGCACCAACACAAGTGCGAAAAGTGGTTTTTCAACACTAACACAAGTGCGAAAAGTGGTTTTTCAACACTAACACAAGTGCGAAAAGTGGTTTTTCAACACTAACACAAGTGCGAAAAGTGGTTATTCAACACTAATACAAGTGCGAAAAGTGGTTTTTCAACACTAACACAAGTGCGAAAAGTGGTTTTTCAACACTAACACAAGTGCGAAAAGTGGTTTTTCAACACTAACACAAGTGCGAAAAGTGGTTTTTCACACTAACACAAGTGCGAAAAGTGTTTTTTCAACACTAACACAAGTGCGAAAAGTGGTTTTTCCACACTAATACAAGTGCAAAAGTGGTTTCCTGCACCAACACAAGTGCGAAAAGTGGTTTTTCAACACTAACACAAGTGCGAAAAGTGGTTTTTCAACATTAACACAAGTGCGAAAAGTGGTTTTTCAACACTAACACAAGTGCGAAAAGTGGTTTTTCAACATTAACACAAGTGCGAAAAGTGATTTTTCAACACTAACACAAGTGCAAAAGTGATTTTTCAACACTAACACAAGTGTGAAAAGTGGTTTTTCCACACTAATACAAGTGCAAAAGTGGTTTCCTGCACCAACACAAGTGCTAAAAGTGGTTTTTCAACACTAACACAAGTGCGAAAAGTGGTTTTTCAACACTATCACAAGTGCAAAAAGTGGTTTGTCCACACTAATACAAGTGCAAAAGTGGTTTCCTGCACCAACACAAGTGCGAAAAGTGGTTTTTCAACACTAACACAAGTGCGAAAAGTGGTTTTTCAACACTAACACAAGTGCGAAAAGTGGTTTTTCAACACTATCACAAGTGCAAAAAGTGTTTTTTCCACACTAATACAAGTGCAAAAGTGGTTTCCTGCACCAACACAAGAGCGAAAAGTGGTTTTTCAACACTAACACAAGTGCGAAAAGCGGTTTTTCAACACTAACACAAGTGCGAAAAGTGGTTTTTCAATACTAACACTATTGCGAAAAGTGGTTTTTCAACACTAACACAAGTGCGAAAAGTTGTTTTTCCACACTAATACAAGTGCAAAAGTGGTTTCCTGCACCAACACAAGTGCGAAAAGTGGTTTTTCAACACTAACACAAGTGCGAAAAGTGGTTTTTCAACACTATCACAAGTGCAAAAAGTGTTTTTTCCACACTAATACAAGTGCAAAAGTGGTTTCCTGCACCAACACAAGTGCGAAAAGTGGTTTTTCAACACTAACACTAGTGCGAAAAGTGGTTTTTCAACACTAACACAAGTGCGAAAAGTGGTTTTTCCACACTAATACAAGTGCAAAAGTGGCTTCCTGCACCAACACAAGTGTGAAAAGTGGTTTTTCAACACTAACACAAGTGCAAAAAGTGGTTTTTCAACACTATCACAAGTGCAAAAAGTGTTTTTTCCACACTAATACAAGTGCAAAAGTGGTTTCCTGCACCAACACAAGTGCGAAAAGTGGTTTTTCACCACTAACACAAGTGCGAAAAGTGGTTTTTCAACACTAACACAAGTGCGAAAAGTGTTTTTTCCACACTAATACAAGTGCAAAAGTGGTTTCCTGCACCAACACAAGTGCGAAAAGTGGTTTTTCAACACTAACACAAGTGCGAAAAGTGGTTTTTCAACACTATCACAAGTGCGAAAAGTGGTTTTTCAACACTAACACAAGTGCGAAAAGTGGTTTTTCAACACTAACACAAGTGCGAAAAGTGGTTTTTCAACACTAACACAAGTGCGAAAAGTGGTTTTTCAACACTAACACAAGTGCGAAAAGTTGTTTTTCCACACTAATACAAGTGCAAAAGTGGTTTCCTGCACCAATACAAGTGCAAAAAGTGTTTTTCAACACTAACTCAAGTGCGAAAAGTGGTTTTTTAACACTAACACAAGTGCGAAAAGTGTATTTTCAACACTAACACAAGTGCGAAAAGTGGTTTTTCAACACTAACACAAGTGTGAAAAGTGGTTTTTCCACACTAATACAAGTGCAAAAGTGGTTTCCTGCACCAACACAAGTGCGAAAAGTGGTTTTTCAACACTAACACAAGTGCGAAAAGTGGTTTTTCAACACTAACCTAAGTGCGAAAAGTGGTTTTTCCACACTAATACAAGTGCAAAAGTGGTTTCCTGCACCAACACAAGTGCGAAAGTGGTTTTTCCATGCTAATACAAGTGCAAAAGTGGTTTAAGTGGTTTTTCCACACTAATGCAAGTGCAAAAGTGGTTTCCTGCACCAACACAAGTGCGAAAAGTGGTTTTTCAACACTAACACAAGTGCGAAAAGTGGTTTTTCAACACTAACACAAGTGCGAAAAGTGGTTTTTCAACACTATCACAAGTGCAAAAAGTGTTTTTTCCACACTAATACAAGTGCAAAAGTGGTTTCCTGCACCAACACAAGTGCAAAAAGTGGTTTTTCAACACCAACACAAGTGCGAAAAGTGGTTTTTCAACACTAACACAAGTGCGAAAAGTGGTTTTTCCACACTAATACAAGTGCAAAAGTGGTTTCCTGCACCAACACAAGTGCGAAAAGTGGTTTTTCAACACTAACACAAGTGCGAAAAGTGGTTTTTCAACACTAACACAAGTGCGAAAAGTGGTTTTTCCACACTAATACAAGTGCAAAAGTGGTTTCCTGCACCAACACAAGTGTGAAAAGTGGTTTTTCAACACTAACACAAGTGCGAAAAGTGGTTTTTCAACACTATCACAAGTGCAAAAAGTGTTTTTTCCACACTAATACAAGTGCAAAAGTGGTTTCCTGCACCAACACAAGTGCGAAAAGTGGTTTTTCAACACTAACACAAGTGCAAAAAGTGGTTTTTCAACACTAACACAAGTGCGAAAAATGTTTTTTCCACACTAATACAAGTGCAAAAGTGGTTTCCTGCACCAACACTAGTGCGAAAAGTGGTTTTTCAACACTAACACAAGTGCGAAAAGTGGTTTTTCAACACTAACACAAGTGCGAAAAGTGATTTTTCCACACTAATACAAGTGCAAAAGTGGTTTCCTGCACCAACACAAGTGCGAAAAGTGGTTTATCAACACTAACACAAGTCCGAAAAGTGGTTTTTCAACACCATCACAAGTGTGAAAAGTGTTTTTTCCACACTAATACAAGTGCAAAAGTGGTTTCCTGCACCAACACAAGTGCGAAAAGTGGTTTTTCAACACTAACACAAGTGCGAAAAGTGGTTTTTCAACACTAACACAAGTGCGAAAAGTGGTTTTTCAACACTAACACAAGTGCGAAAAGTGGTTTTTTCCACACTAATACAAGTGCGAAAAGTGGTTTTTCAACACTATCACAAGTGCGAAAAGTGGGTTTTCAACACTAACACAAGTGCGAAAAGTGGTTTTTCCACACGAATACAAGTGCGAAAAGTGGTTTTTCCACACTAATACAAGTGCGAAAAGTGGTTTTTCAACACTATCACAAGTGCGAAAAGTGGGTTTTCAACACTAACACAAGTGCGAAAAGTGGTTTTTCCACACTAATACAAGGGCAAAACTGGTTTCCTGCACTAACACAAGTGCAAAAAGTGGGGTTTCAACACTGACACAAGTGCGAAAAGTGGTTTTTCAACACTAACACAAGTGCAAAAAGTGTTTTTTCCACACTAATACAAGTGCAAAAGTGGTTTCCTGCACCAACACAAGTGCAAAAAGTGGTTTTTCAAAACTAACACAAGTGCGAAAAGTGGTTTTTCAACACTAACACAAGTGCGAAAAGTGGTTTTTCAACACTAACACTAGTGCGAAAAGTGGTTTTTCCACAATAATACAAGTGCAAAAGTGGTTTCCTGCACCAACACAAGTGCGAAAAGTGGTTTTTCAACACTAACACAAGTGCGAAAAGTGGTTTTTCAACACTATCACAAGTGCAAAAAGTGTTTTTTCCACAATAATACAAGTGCAAAAGTGGTTTCCTGCACCAACACAAGTGCGAAAAGTGGTTTTTCAACACTAACACAAGTGCGAAAAGTGGTTTTTCAACACTAACACAAGTGCGAAAAGTGGTTTTTCAATACTAACACAAGTGCGAAAAGTGGTTTTTCCACACTAATACAAGTGCAAAAGTGGTTTCCTGCACCAACACAAGTGCGAAAAGTGGTTTTTCAACACTAACACAAGTGCAAAAAGTGGTTTTTCAACACTATCACAAGTGCAAATAGTGTTTTTTCCACACTAACACAAGTGCAAAAGTGGTTTCCTGCACCAACACAAGTGCGAAAAGTGGTTTTTCAACACTAACACAAGTGCGAAAAGTGGTTTTTCAACACTAACACAAGTGCGAAAAGTGGTTTTTCAACACTAACACAAGTGCGAAAAGTGGTTATTCAACACTAATACAAGTGCGAAAAGTGGTTTTTCAACACTAACACAAGTGCGAAAAGTGGTTTTTCCACACGAGTACAAGTGCAAAAGTGGTTTCCTGCACCAACACAAGTGCGAAAAGTGGTTTTTCAACACTAACACAAGTGCGAAAAGTGGTTTTTCAACACTAACACAAGTGCGAAAAGTGGTTTTTCAACACTAACACAAGTGCGAAAAGTGGTTATTCAACACTAATACAAGTGCGAAAAGTGGTTTTTCAACACTAACACAAGTGCGAAAAGTGGTTTTTCCACACGAGTACAAGTGCAAAAGTGGTTTCCTGCACCAACACAAGTGCGAAAAGTGGTTTTTCAACACTAACACAAGTGCGAAAAGTGGTTATTCAACACTAATACAAGTGCGAAAAGTGGTTTTTCAACACTAATACAAGTGCAAAAGTGGTTTCCTGCACCAACACAAGTGCGAAAAGTGGTTTTTCAACACTAACACAAGTGCGAAAAGTGGTTTTTCAACACTATCACAAGTGCAAAAAGTGTTTTTTCCACAATAATACAAGTGCAAAAGTGGTTTCCTGCACCAACACAAGTGCGAAAAGTGGTTTTTCAACACTAACACAAGTGCGAAAAGTGGTTTTTCAACACTAACACAAGTGCGAAAAGTGGTTTTTCAATACTAACACAAGTGCGAAAAGTGGTTTTTCCACACTAATACAAGTGCAAAAGTGGTTTCCTGCACCAACACAAGTGCGAAAAGTGGTTTTTCAACACTAACACAAGTGCAAAAAGTGGTTTTTCAACACTATCACAAGTGCAAATAGTGTTTTTTCCACACTAACACAAGTGCAAAAGTGGTTTCCTGCACCAACACAAGTGCGAAAAGTGGTTTTTCAACACTAACACAAGTGCGAAAAGTGGTTTTTCAACACTAACACAAGTGCGAAAAGTGGTTTTTCAACACTAACACAAGTGCGAAAAGTGGTTATTCAACACTAATACAAGTGCGAAAAGTGGTTTTTCAACACTAACACAAGTGCGAAAAGTGGTTTTTCCACACGAGTACAAGTGCAAAAGTGGTTTCCTGCACCAACACAAGTGCGAAAAGTGGTTTTTCAACACTAACACAAGTGCGAAAAGTGGTTTTTCACACTAACACAAGTGCGAAAAGTGTTTTTTCAACACTAACACAAGTGCGAAAAGTGGTTTTTCCACACTAATACAAGTGCAAAAGTGGTTTCCTGCACCAACACAAGTGCGAAAAGTGGTTTTTCAACACTAACTCAAGTGCGAAAAGTGGTTTTTCAACACTAACACAAGTGCGAAAAGTGGTTTTTCCACACTAATACAAGTGCAAAAGTGGTTTCCTGCACCAACACAAGTGCGAAAATTGGTTTTTCAACACTAACACAAGTGCGAAAAGTGGTTTTTCCACACTAATACAAGTGCGAAAAGTGGTTTTTCAACACTATCACAAGTGCGAAAAGTGGTTTTTCAACACTAACACAAGTGCGAAAAGTGGTTTTTCCACACTAATACAAGTGCAAAAGTGGTTTCCTGCACCAACACAAGTGCGAAAAGTGGTTTTTCAACACTAACACAAGTGCGAAAAGTGGTTTTTCAACACTAACACAAGTGCGAAAAGTGGTTTTTCAACACTAACACAAGTGCGAAAAGTGGTTTCTCCACACTAATACAAGTGCAAAAGTGGTTTCCTGCACCAACACAAGTGCGAAAAGTGGTTTTTCAACACTAACACAAGTGCGAAAAGTGGTTTTTCAACATTAACACAAGTGCGAAAAGTGGTTTTTCAACACCAACACAAGTGCGAAAAGTGGTTTTTCAACATTAACACAAGTGCGAAAAGTGATTTTTCAACACTAACACAAGTGCAAAAGTGATTTTTCAACACTAACACAAGTGCGAAAAGTGGTTTTTCCACACTAATACAAGTGCAAAAGTGGTTTCCTGCACCAACACAAGTGCTAAAAGTGGTTTTTCAACACTAACACAAGTGCGAAAAGTGGTTTTTCAACACTATCACAAGTGCAAAAAGTGGTTTGTCCACACTAATACAAGTCCAAAAGTGGTTTCCTGCACCAACACAAGTGCGAAAAGTGGTTTTTCAACACTAACACAAGTGCGAAAAGTGGTTTTTCAACACTAACACAAGTGCGAAA
This sequence comes from Myxine glutinosa, assembly GCF_964187855.1. Lineage (NCBI taxonomy): Eukaryota > Metazoa > Chordata > Myxini > Myxiniformes > Myxinidae > Myxine > Myxine glutinosa. The sequence goes on along the minus strand of NW_027617042.1, from coordinate 24,944 downwards.
AGTGGTTTTTCAACACTATCACAAGTGCAAAAAGTGTTTTTTCCACACTAATACAAGTGCAAAAGTGGTTTCCTGCACCAACACAAGAGCGAAAAGTGGTTTTTCAACACTAACACAAGTGCGAAAAGTGGTTTTTCAACACTAACACAAGTGCGAAAAGTGGTTTTTCAATACTAACACTAGTGCGAAAAGTGGTTTTTCAACACTAACACAAGTGCGAAAAGTTGTTTTTCCACACTAATACAAGTGCAAAAGTGGTTTCCTGCACCAACACAAGTGCGAAAAGTGGTTTTTCAACACTAACACAAGTGCGAAAAGTGGTTTTTCAACACTATCACAAGTGCAAAAAGTGTTTTTTCCACACTAATACAAGTGCAAAAGTGGTTTCCTGCACCAACACAAGTGCGAAAAGTGGTTTTTCAACACTAACACAAGTGCGAAAAGTGGTTTTTCAACACAATCACAAGTGCGAAAAGTGTTTTTTCCACACGAATACAAGTGCAAAAGTGGTTTCCTGCACCAACACCAGTGCAAAAAGTGGTTTTTCAACACTAACACAAGTGCGAAAAGTGGTTTTTCAACACTAACACAAGTGCAAAAAGTGATTTTTCCACACTAATACAAGTGCAAAAGTGGTTTCCTGCACCAACACAAGTGCAAAAAGTGGTTTTTCAACACTAACACAAGTGCGAAAAGTGGTTTTTCAACACTAACACAAGTGCGAAAAGTGGTTTTTCAACACTAACACTAGTGCGAAAAGTGGTTTTCCACACTAATACAAGTGCAAAAGTGGTTTCCTGCACCAACACAAGTGCGAAAAGTGGTTTTTCAACACTAACACAAGTGCGAAAAGTTGTTTTTCAACACTATCACAAGTGCAAAAAGTGTTTTTTCCACAATAATACAAGTGCAAAAGTGGTTTCCTGCACCAACACAAGTGCGAAAAGTCGTTTTTCAACACCAACACAAGTGCGAAAAGTGGTTTTTCAACACTAACACAAGTGCGAAATGTGGTTTTTCAACACTAACACAAGTGCGAAAAGTGGTTTTTCAACACTAACACAAGTGCGAAAAGTGGTTTTTCAACACTAACACAAGTGCGAAAAGTGGTTTTTCAGCACTAATACAAGTGCAAAAGTGGTTTCCTGCACCAACACATGTGCGAAAAGTGGTTTTTCAACACTAACACAAGTGCGAAAAGTGGTTTTTCAACACTAACACAAGTGAGAAAAGTGTTTTTTCCACACTAATACAAGTGCAAAAGTGCTTTCCTGCACCAACACAAGTGCGAAAAGTGGTTTTTCAACACTAACACAAGTGCGAAAAGTGGTTTTTCAACACTAACACAAGTGCGAAAAGTGGTTTTTCAACACTAACACAAGTGCGAAAAGTGGTTTTTCCACACTAATACAAGTGCAAAAGTGGTTTCCTGCACCAACACAAGTGCGAAAAGTGGTTTTTCAACACTAACACCATTGCGAAAAGTGGTTTTTCAACACTATCACAAGTGCAAAAAGTGTTTTTTCCACACTAATTCAATTGCAAAAGTGGTTTCCTGCACCAACACAAGTGCGAAAAGTGGTTTTTCAACACTAACACAAGTGCGAAAAGTGGTTTTTCAACACTATCACAAGTGCAAAAAGTGTTTTTTCCACACTAATACAAGTGCAAAAGTGGTTTCCTGCACCAACACAAGTGCGAAAAGTGGTTTTTCAACACGAACACAAGTGCGAAAAGTGGTTTTTCAACACTAACACAAGTGCGAAAAGTGGTTTTTCAACACTATCACAAGTGCAAAAAGTGTTTTTTCCACACTAATACAAGTGCAAAAGTGGTTTCCTGCACCAACACAAGTGCGAAAATTGGTTTTTCAACACTAACACAAATGCAAAAAGTGTTTTTTCCACACTAATACAAGTGCAAAAGTGGTTTCCTGCACCAACACAAGTGCGAAAAGTGGTTTTTCAACACTAACACAAGTGCGAAATGTGGTTTTTCAACACTAACACAAGTGCGAAAAGTGGTTTTTCAACACTAACACAAGTGCAAAAAGTGGTTTTCCACACTAATACAAGTGCAAAAGTGGTTTCCTGCACCAACACATGTGCGAAAAGTGGTTTTTCAACACTAACACAAGTGCGAAAAGTGGTTTTTCAACACTATCACAAGTGCAAAAAGTGTTTTTTCCACACTAATACAAGTGCAAAAGTGGTTTCCTGCACCAACACAAGTGCGAAAAGTGGTTTTTCAACACTAACACAAGTGCGAAAAGTGGTTTTTTCAACACTAACACAAGTGCGAAATGTGGTTTTTCCACACTAATACAAGTGCAAAAGTGGTTTCCTGCACCAACACAAGTGCGAAAAGTGGTTTTTCAACACTAACACAAGTGCGAAAAGTGGTTTTTCAACACTATCACAAGTGCGAAAAGTGGTTTTTCAACACTAACACAAGTGCGAAAAGTGGTTTTTCAACACTAACACAAGTGCGAAAAGTGGTTTTTCAACACTAACACATGTGCGAAAGTGGTTTTTCAACACTAACACAAGTGCGAAAAGTTGTTTTTCCACACTAATACAAGTGCAAAAGTGGTTTCCTGCACCAATACAAGTGCAAAAAGTGTTTTTCAACACTAACTCAAGTGCGAAAAGTGGTTTTTTAACACTAACACAAGTGCGAAAAGTGTATTTTCAACACTAACACAAGTGCGAAAAGTGGTTTTTCAACACTAACACAAGTGTGAAAAGTGGTTTTTCCACACTAATACAAGTGCAAAAGTGGTTTCCTGCACCAACACAAGTGCGAAAAGTGGTTTTTCAACACTAACACAAGTGCGAAAAGTGGTTTTTCAACACTAACACAAGTGCGAAAAGTGGTTTTTCCACACTAATACAAGTGCAAAAGTGGTTTCCTGCACCAACACAAGTGCGAAAGTGGTTTTTCCATGCTAATACAAGTGCAAAAGTGGTTTAAGTGGTTTTTCCACACTAATGCAAGTGCAAAAGTGGTTTCCTGCACCAACACAAGTGCGAAAAGTCGTTTTTCAACACTAACACAAGTGCGAAAAGTGGTTTTTCAACACTAACACAAGTGCGAAAAGTGGTTTTTCAACACTATCACAAGTGCAAAAAGTGTTTTTTCCACACTAATACAAGTGCAAAAGTGGTTTCCTGCACCAACACAAGTGCGAAAAGTGGTTTTTCAACACCAACACAAGTGCGAAAAGTGGTTTTTCAACACTAACACAAGTGCGAAAAGTGGTTTTTCCACACTAATACAAGTGCAAAAGTGGTTTCCTGCACCAACACAAGTGCGAAAAGTGGTTTTTCAACACTAACACAAGTGCGAAAAGTGGTTTTTCAACACTAACACAAGTGCGAAAAGTGGTTTTTCCACACTAATACAAGTGCAAAAGTGGTTTCCTGCACCAACACAAGTGTGAAAAGTGGTTTTTCAACACTAACACAAGTGCGAAAAGTGGTTTTTCAACACTATCACAAGTGCAAAAAGTGTTTTTTCCACACTAATACAAGTGCAAAAGTGGTTTCCTGCACCAACACAAGTGCGAAAAGTGCTTTTTCAACACTAACACAAGTGCGAAAAGTGGTTTTTCAACACTAACACAAGTGCGAAAAATGTTTTTTCCACACTAATACAAGTGCAAAAGTGGTTTCCTGCACCAACACTAGTGCGAAAAGTGGTTTTTCAACACTAACACAAGTGCGAAAAGTGGTTTTTCAACACTAACACTAGTGCGAAAAGTGATTTTTCCACACTAATACAAGTGCAAAAGTGGTTTCCTGCACCAACACAAGTGCGAAAAGTGGTTTATCAACACTAACACAAGTCCGAAAAGTGGTTTTTCAACACCATCACAAGTGTGAAAAGTGTTTTTTCCACACTAATACAAGTGCAAAAGTGGTTTCCTGCACCAACACAAGTGCGAAAAGTGGTTTTTCAACACTAACACAAGTGCGAAAAGTGGTTTTTCAACACTAACACAAGTGCGAAAACTGGTTTTTCAACACTAACACAAGTGCGAAAAGTGGTTTTTCACACTAATACAGGTGCAAAAGTGGTTTCCTGCACCAACACAAGTGCGAAAAGTGGTTTTTCAACACTATCACAAGTGCGAAAAGTGGTTTTTCAACACTAACACAAGTGCGAAAAGTGGTTTTTCCACACTAATACAAGTGCACAAGTGGTTTCCTGCACCAACACAAGTGCGAAAAGTGGGGTTTCAACACTAACACAAGTGCGAAAAGTGGTTTTTCAACACTAACACAAGTGCGAAAAGTGGTTTTTCCACACTAATACAAGTGCGAAAAGTGGTTTTTCAACACTATCACAAGTGCGAAAAGTGGGTTTTCAACACTAACACAAGTGCGAAAAGTGGTTTTTCCACACGAATACAAGTGCGAAAAGTGGTTTTTCCACACTAATACAAGTGCGAAAAGTGGTTTTTCAACACTATCACAAGTGCGAAAAGTGGGTTTTCAACACTAACACAAGTGCGAAAAGTGGTTTTTCCACACTAATACAAGGGCAAAACTGGTTTCCTGCACTAACACAAGTGCAAAAAGTGGGGTTTCAACACTAACACAAGTGCGAAAAGTGGTTTTTCAACACTAACACAAGTGCAAAAAGTGTTTTTTCCACACTAATACAAGTGCAAAAGTGGTTTCCTGCACCAACACAAGTGCAAAAAGTGGTTTTCAACACTAACACAAGTGCGAAAAGTGGTTTTTCAACAATAACACAAGTGCGAAAAGTGGTGTTTCAACACTAACACTAGTGCGAAAAGTGGTTTTTCCACAATAATACAAGTGCAAAAGTGGTTTCCTGCACCAACACAAGTGCGAAAAGTGGTTTTTCAACACTAACACAAGTGCGAAAAGTGGTTTTTCAACACTATCACAAGTGCAAAAAGTGTTTTTTCCACAATAATACAAGTGCAAAAGTGGTTTCCTGCACCAACACAAGTGCGAAAAGTGGTTTTTCAACACTAACACAAGGGCGAAAAGTGGTTTTTCAACACTAACACAAGTGCGAAAAGTGGTTTTTCAACACTAACACAAGTGCGAAAAGTGGTTTTTCCACACTAATACAAGTGCAAAAGTGGTTTCCTGCACCAACACAAGTGCGAAAAGTGGTTTTTCAACACTAACACAAGTGCAAAAAGTGGTTTTTCAACACTATCACAAGTGCAAAAAGTGTTTTTTCCACACTAACACAAGTGCAAAAGTGGTTTCCTGCACCAACACAAGTGCGAAAAGTGGTTTTTCAACACTAACACAAGTGCGAAAAGTGGTTTTTCAACACTAACACAAGTGCGAAAAGTGGTTTTTCAACACTAACACAAGTGCGAAAAGTGGTTATTCAACACTAATACAAGTGCGAAAAGTGGTTTTTCAACACTAACACAAGTGCGAAAAGTGGTTTTTCCACACTAGTACAAGTGCAAAAGTGGTTTCCTGCACCAACACAAGTGCGAAAAGTGGTTTTTCAACACTAACACAAGTGCGAAAAGTGGTTTTTCACACTAACACAAGTGCGAAAAGTGTTTTTTCAACACTAACACAAGTGCGAAAAGTGGTTTTTCCACACTAATACAAGTGCAAAAGTGGTTTCCTGCACCAACACAAGTGCGAAAAGTGGTTTTTCAACACTAACACAAGTGCGAAAAGTGGTTTTTCAACATTAACACAAGTGCGAAAAGTGGTTTTTCAACACTAACACAAGTGCGAAAAGTGGTTTTTCAACATTAACACAAGTGCGAAAAGTGATTTTTCAACACTAACACAAGTGCAAAAGTGATTTTTCAACACTAACACAAGTGCGAAAAGTGGTTTTTCCACACTAATACAAGTGCAAAAGTGGTTTCCTGCACCAACACAAGTGCTAAAAGTGGTTTTTCAACACTAACACAAGTGCGAAAAGTGGTTTTTCAACACTATCACAAGTGCAAAAAGTGGTTTGTCCACACTAATACAAGTGCAAAAGTGGTTTCCTGCACCAACACAAGTGCGAAAAGTGGTTTTTCAACACTAACACAAGTGCGAAAAGTGGTTTTTCAACACTAACACAAGTGCGAAAAGTGGTTTTTCAACACTATCACAAGTGCAAAAAGTGTTTTTTCCACACTAATACAAGTGCAAAAGTGGTTTCCTGCACCAACACAAGAGCGAAAAGTGGTTTTTCAACACTAACACAAGTGCGAAAAGCGGTTTTTCAACACTAACACAAGTGCGAAAAGTGGTTTTTCAAAACTAACACTATTGCGAAAAGTGGTTTTTCAACACTAACACAAGTGCGAAAAGTTGTTTTTCCACACTAATACAAGTGCAAAAGTGGTTTCCTGCACCAACACAAGTGCGAAAAGTGGTTTTTCAACACTAACACAAGTGCGAAAAGTGGTTTTTCAACACTATCACAAGTGCAAAAAGTGTTTTTTCCACACTAATACAAGTGCAAAAGTGGTTTCCTGCACCAACACAAGTGCGAAAAGTGGTTTTTCAACACTAACACTAGTGCGAAAAGTGGTTTTTCAACACTAACACAAGTGCGAAAAGTGGTTTTTCCACACTAATACAAGTGCAAAAGTGGCTTCCTGCACCAACACAAGTGTGAAAAGTGGTTTTTCAACACTAACACAAGTGCAAAAAGTGGTTTTTCAACACTATCACAAGTGCAAAAAGTGTTTTTTCCACACTAATACAAGTGCAAAAGTGGTTTCCTGCACCAACACAAGTGCGAAAAGTGGTTTTTCACCACTAACACAAGTGCGAAAAGTGGTTTTTCAACACTAACACAAGTGCGAAAAGTGTTTTTTCCACACTAATACAAGTGCAAAAGTGGTTTCCTGCACCAACACTAGTGCGAAAAGTGGTTTTTCAACACTAACACAAGTGCGAAAAGTGGTTTTTCAACACTAACACAAGTGCGAAAAGTGTTTTTCCACACTAATACAAGTGCAAAAGTGGTTTCCTGCACCAACACAAGTGCGAAAAGTGGTTTTTCAACACTAACACAAGTGCGAAAAGTGGTTTTTCAACACTAACACAAGTGCGAAAAGTGGTTTTTCCACACTAATACAAGTGCAAAAGTGGTTTCCTGCACCAACACAAGTGTGAAAAGTGGTTTTTCAACACTAACACAAGTGCGAAAAGTGTTTTTTCAACACTATCACAAGTGCAAAAAGTGTTTTTTCCACACTAATACAAGTGCAAAAGTGGTTTCCTGCACCAACACAAGTGCGAAAAGTGGTTTTTCAACACAATCACAAGTGCGAAAAGTGTTTTTTCCACACTAATACAAGTGCAAAAGTGGTTTCCTGCACCAACACCAGTGCAAAAAGTGGTTTTTCAATACTAACACAAGTGCGAAAAGTGGTTTTTCAACACTAACACAAGTGCGAAAAGTGATTTTTCCACACTAATACAAGTGCAAAAGTGGTTTCCTGCACCAACACAAGTGCAAAAAGTGGTTTTTCAACACTAACACAAGTGCGAAAAGTGGTTTTTCAACACTAACACAAGTGCGAAAAGTGGTTTTTCAACACTAACACTAGTGCGAAAAGTGGTTTTTCCACACTAATACAAGTGCAAAAGTGGTTTCCTGCACCAACACAAGTGCGAAAAGTGGTTTTTCAACACTAACACAAGTGCGAAAAGTTGTTTTTCAACACTATCACAAGTGCAAAAAGTGTTTTTTCCACAATAATACAAGTGCAAATTGGTTTCCTGCACCAACACAAGTGCGAAAAGTGGTTTTTCAACACTAACACAAGTGCGAAAAGTGGTTTTTCAACACTAACACAAGTGCGAAAAGTGGTTTTTCAACACTAACACAAGTGCGAAAAGTGGTTTTTCCACACTAATACAAGTGCAAAAATGGTTTCCTGCACCAACACAAGTGCGAAAAGTGGTTTTTCAACACTAACACAAGTGCAAATAGTGGTTTTTCAACACTATCACAAGTGCAAAAAGTGTTTTTTCCACACTAACACAAGTGCAAAAGTGGTTTCCTGCACCAACACAAGTGCGAAAAGTGGTTTTTCAACACTAACACAAGTGCGAAAAGTGGTTTTTCAACACTAACACAAGTGCGAAAAGTGGTTATTCAACACTAATACAAGTGCGAAAAGTGGTTTTTCAACACTAACACAAGTCCGAAAAGTGGTTTTTCAACACCATCACAAGTGTGAAAAGTGTTTTTTCCACACTAATACAAGTGCAAAAGTGGTTTCCTGCACCAACACAAGTGCGAAAAGTGGTTTTTCAACACCATCACAAGTGTGAAAAGTGTTTTTTCCACACTAATACAAGTGCAAAAGTGGTTTCCTGCACCAACACAAGTGCGAAAAGTGGTTTTTCAACACTAACACAAGTGCGAAAAGTGGTTTTTCACACTAATACAGGTGCAAAAGTGGTTTCCTGCACCAACACAAGTGCGAAAAGTGGTTTTTCAACACTATCACAAGTGCGAAAAGTGGTTTTTCAACACTAACACAAGTGCGAAAAGTGGTTTTTCCACACTAATACAAGTGCAAAAGTGGTTTCCTGCACCAACACAAGTGCGAAAAGTGGGGTTTCAACACTAACACAAGTGCGAAAAGTGGTTTTTCAACACTAACACAAGTGCGAAAAGTGGTTTTTCCACACTAATACAAGTGCGAAAAGTGGTTTTTCAACACTATCACAAGTGCGAAAAGTGGGTTTTCAACACTAACACAAGTGCGAAAAGTGGTTTTTCCACACGAATACAAGTGCGAAAAGTGGTTTTTCCACACTAATACAAGTGCGAAAAGTGGTTTTTCAACACTATCACAAGTGCGAAAAGTGGGTTTTCAACACTAACACAAGTGCGAAAAGTGGTTTTTCCACACTAATACAAGGGCAAAACTGGTTTCCTGCACTAACACAAGTGCAAAAAGTGGGGTTTCAACACTAACACAAGTGCGAAAAGTGGTTTTTCAACACTAACACAAGTGCAAAAAGTGTTTTTTCCACACTAATACAAGTGCAAAAGTGGTTTCCTGCACCAACACAAGTGCAAAAAGTGGTTTTCAACACTAACACAAGTGCGAAAAGTGGTTTTTCAACAATAACACAAGTGCGAAAAGTGGTGTTTCAACACTAACACTAGTGCGAAAAGTGGTTTTTCCACAATAATACAAGTGCAAAAGTGGTTTCCTGCACCAACACAAGTGCGAAAAGTGGTTTTTCAACACTAACACAAGTGCGAAAAGTGGTTTTTCAACACTATCACAAGTGCAAAAAGTGTTTTTTCCACAATAATACAAGTGCAAAAGTGGTTTCCTGCACCAACACAAGTGCGAAAAGTGGTTTTTCAACACTAACACAAGTGCGAAAAGTGGTTTTTCAACACTAACACAAGTGCGAAAAGTGGTTTTTCAACACTAACACAAGTGCGAAAAGTGGTTTTTCCACACTAATACAAGTGCAAAAGTGGTTTCCTGCACCAACACAAGTGCGAAAAGTGGTTTTTCAACACTAACACAAGTGCAAAAAGTGGTTTTTCAACACTATCACAAGTGCAAAAAGTGTTTTTTCCACACTAACACAAGTGCAAAAGTGGTTTCCTGCACCAACACAAGTGCGAAAAGTGGTTTTTCAACACTAACACAAGTGCGAAAAGTGGTTTTTCAACACTAACACAAGTGCGAAAAGTGGTTTTTCAACACTAACACAAGTGCGAAAAGTGGTTATTCAACACTAATACAAGTGCGAAAAGTGGTTTTTCAACACTAACACAAGTGCGAAAAGTGGTTTTTCCACACTAGTACAAGTGCAAAAGTGGTTTCCTGCACCAACACAAGTGCGTAAAGTGGTTTTTCAACACTAACACAAGTGCGAAAAGTGGTTTTTCACACTAACACAAGTGCGAAAAGTGTTTTTTCAACACTAACACAAGTGCGAAAAGTGGTTTTTCCACACTAATACAAGTGCAAAAGTGGTTTCCTGCACCAACACAAGTGCGAAAAGTGGTTTTTCAACACTAACACAAGTGCGAAAAGTGGTTTTTCAACATTAACACAAGTGCGAAAAGTGGTTTTTCAACACTAACACAAGTGCGAAAAGTGGTTTTTCAACATTAACACAAGTGCGAAAAGTGATTTTTCAACACTAACACAAGTGCAAAAGTGATTTTTCAACACTAACACAAGTGCGAAAAGTGGTTTTTCCACACTAATACAAGTGCAAAAGTGGTTTCCTGCACCAACACAAGTGCTAAAAGTGGTTTTTCAACACTAACACAAGTGCGAAAAGTGGTTTTTCAACACTATCACAAGTGCAAAAAGTGGTTTGTCCACACTAATACAAGTGCAAAAGTGGTTTCCTGCACCAACACAAGTGCGAAAAGTGGTTTTTCAACACTAACACAAGTGCGAAAAGTGGTTTTTCAACACTAACACAAGTGCGAAAAGTGGTTTTTCAACACTATCACAAGTGCAAAAAGTGTTTTTTCCACACTAATACAAGTGCAAAAGTGGTTTCCTGCACCAACACAAGAGCGAAAAGTGGTTTTTCAACACTAACACAAGTGCGAAAAGCGGTTTTTCAACACTAACACAAGTGCGAAAAGTGGTTTTTCAATACTAACACTATTGCGAAAAGTGGTTTTTCAACACTAACACAAGTGCGAAAAGTTGTTTTTCCACACTAATACAAGTGCAAAAGTGGTTTCCTGCACCAACACAAGTGCGAAAAGTGGTTTTTCAACACTAACACAAGTGCAAAAAGTGGTTTTTCAACACTATCACAAGTGCAAAAAGTGTTTTTTCCACACTAATACAAGTGCAAAAGTGGTTTCCTGCACCAACACAAGTGCGAAAAGTGGTTTTTCAACACTAACACTAGTGCGAAAAGTGGTTTTTCAACACTAACACAAGTGCGAAAAGTGGTTTTTCCACACTAATACAAGTGCAAAAGTGGCTTCCTGCACCAACACAAGTGTGAAAAGTGGTTTTTCAACACTAACACAAGTGCAAAAAGTGGTTTTTCAACACTATCACAAGTGCAAAAAGTGTTTTTTCCACACTAATACAAGTGCAAAAGTGGTTTCCTGCACCAACACAAGTGCGAAAAGTGGTTTTTCACCACTAACACAAGTGCGAAAAGTGGTTTTTCAACACTAACACAAGTGCGAAAAGTGTTTTTTCCACACTAATACAAGTGCAAAAGTGGTTTCCTGCACCAACACTAGTGCGAAAAGTGGTTTTTCAACACTAACACAAGTGCGAAAAGTGGTTTTTCAACACTAACACAAGTGCGAAAAGTGTTTTCCACACTAATACAAGTGCAAAAGTGGTTTCCTGCACCAACACAAGTGCGAAAAGTGGTTTTTCAACACTAACACAAGTGCGAAAAGTGGTTTTTCAACACTAACACAAGTGCGAAAAGTGGTTTTTCCACACTAATACAAGTGCAAAAGTGGTTTCCTGCACCAACACAAGTGTGAAAAGTGGTTTTTCAACACTAACACAAGTGCGAAAAGTGTTTTTTCAACACTATCACAAGTGCAAAAAGTGTTTTTTCCACACTAATACAAGTGCAAAAGTGGTTTCCTGCACCAACACAAGTGCGAAAAGTGGTTTTTCAACACAATCACAAGTGCGAAAAGTGTTTTTTCCACACTAATACAAGTGCAAAAGTGGTTTCCTGCACCAACACCAGTGCAAAAAGTGGTTTTTCAATACTAACACAAGTGCGAAAAGTGGTTTTTCAACACTAACACAAGTGCGAAAAGTGATTTTTCCACACTAATACAAGTGCAAAAGTGGTTTCCTGCACCAACACAAGTGCAAAAAGTGGTTTTTCAACACTAACACAAGTGCGAAAAGTGGTTTTTCAACACTAACACAAGTGCGAAAAGTGGTTTTTCAACACTAACACTAGTGCGAAAAGTGGTTTTTCCACACTAATACAAGTGCAAAAGTGGTTTCCTGCACCAACACAAGTGCGAAAAGTGGTTTTTCAACACTAACACAAGTGCGAAAAGTTGTTTTTCAACACTATCACAAGTGCAAAAAGTGTTTTTTCCACAATAATACAAGTGCAAATTGGTTTCCTGCACCAACACAAGTGCGAAAAGTGGTTTTTCAACACTAACACAAGTGCGAAAAGTGGTTTTTCAACACTAACACAAGTGCGAAAAGTGGTTTTTCAACACTAACACAAGTGCGAAAAGTGGTTTTTCCACACTAATACAAGTGCAAAAATGGTTTCCTGCACCAACACAAGTGCGAAAAGTGGTTTTTCAACACTAACACAAGTGCAAATAGTGGTTTTTCAACACTATCACAAGTGCAAAAAGTGTTTTTTCCACACTAACACAAGTGCAAAAGTGGTTTCCTGCACCAACACAAGTGCGAAAAGTGGTTTTTCAACACTAACACAAGTGCGAAAAGTGGTTTTTCAACACTAACACAAGTGCGAAAAGTGGTTATTCAACACTAATACAAGTGCGAAAAGTGGTTTTTCAACACTAACACAAGTGCGAAAAGTGGTTTTTCCACACTAACACAAGTGCAAAAGTGGTTTCCTGCACCAACACAAGTGCGAAAAGTGGTTTTTCCACACTAACACAAGTGCGAAAAGTGGTTTTTCACACTAACACAAGTGCGAAAAGTGTTTTTTCAACACTAACTCAAGTGCGAAAAGTGGTTTTTCCACACTAATACAAGTGCAAAAGTGGTTTCCTGCACCAACACAAGTGCGAAAAGTGGTTTTTCAACACTAACACAAGTGCGAAAAGTGGTTTTTCAACACTAACACAAGTGCGAAAAGTGGTTTTCCACACTAATACAAGTGCAAAAGTGGTTTCCTGCACCAACACAAGTGCGAAAATTGGTTTTTCAACACTAACACAAGTGCGAAAAGTGGTTTTTCCACACTAATACAAGTGCGAAAAGTGGTTTTTCAACACTATCACAAGTGCGAAAAGTGGTTTTTCAACACTAACACAAGTGCGAAAAGTGGTTTTTCCACACTAATACAAGTGCAAAAGTGGTTTCCTGCACCAACACAAGTGCGAAAAGTGGTTTTTCAACACTAACACAAGTGCGAAAAGTGGTTTTTCAACACTAACACAAGTGCGAAAAGTGGTTTTTCAACACTAACACAAGTGCGAAAAGTGGTTTTTCAACACTAACACAAGTGCGAAAAGTGGTTTCTCCACACTAATACAAGTGCAAAAGTGGTTTCCTGCACCAACACAAGTGCGAAAAGTGGTTTTTCAACACTAACACAAGTGCGAAAAGTGGTTTTTCAACACTAAAACAAGTGCGAAAAGTGTTTTTCCACACTAATACAAGTGCAAAAGTGGTTTCCTGCACCAACACAAGTGCGAAAAGTGGTTTTTCAACACTAACACAAGTGCGAAAAGTGGTTTTCAACACTAACACAAGTGCGAAAAGTGGTTTTTCAACATTAACACAAGTGCGAAAAGTGATTTTTCAACACTAACACAAGTGCAAAAGTGGTTTTTCAACACTAACACAAGTGCGAAAAGTGGTTTTTCCACACTAATACAAGTGCAAAAGTGGTTTCCTGCACCAACACAAGTGCTAAAAGTGGTTATTCAACACTAACACAAGTGCGAAAAGTGGTTTTTCAACACTATCACAAGTGCAAAAAGTGTTTTTTCCACACTAATACAAGTGCAAAAGTGGTTTCCTGCACCAACACAAGTGCAAAAAGTGCTTTTTCAACACTAACACAAGTGCGAAAAGTGGTTTTTCAACACTAACACAAGTGCGAAAAGTGGTTTTTCAACACTAACACAAGTGCGAAAAGTGATTTTTCCACACTAATACAAGTGCAAAAGTGGTTTCCTGCACCAACACCAGTGCAAAAAGTGGTTTTTCAATACTAACACAAGTGCGAAAAGTGGTTTTTCAACACTAACACAAGTGCGAAAAGTGATTTTTCCACACTAATACAAGTGCAAAAGTGGTTTCCTGCACCAACACAAGTGCAAAAAGTGGTTTTTCAACACTAACACAAGTGCGAAAAGTGGTTTTTCAACACTAACACAAGTGCGAAAAGTGGTTTTTCAACACTAACACTAGTGCGAAAAGTGGTTTTTCCACACTAATACAAGTGCAAAAGTGGTTTCCTGCACCAACAGAAGTGCGAAAAGTGGTTTTTCAACACTAACACAAGTGCGAAAAGTTGTTTTTCAACACTATCACAAGTGCAAAAAGTGTTTTTTCCACAATAATACAAGTGCAAATTGGTTTCCTGCACCAACACAAGTGCGAAAAGTGGTTTTTCAACACTAACACAAGTGCGAAAAGTGGTTTTTCAACACTAACACAAGTGCAAATAGTGGTTTTTCAACACTATCACAAGTGCAAAAAGTGTTTTTTCCACACTAACACAAGTGCAAAAGTGGTTTCCTGCACCAACACAAGTGCGAAAAGTGGTTTTTCAACACTAACACAAGTGCGAAAAGTGGTTTTTCAACACTAACACAAGTGCGAAAAGTGGTTATTCAACACTAATACAAGTGCGAAAAGTGGTTTTTCAACACTAACACAAGTGCGAAAAGTGGTTTTTCCACACTAACACAAGTGCAAAAGTGGTTTCCTGCACCAACACAAGTGCGAAAAGTGGTTTTTCCACACTAACACAAGTGCGAAAAGTGGTTTTTCACACTAACACAAGTGCGAAAAGTGTTTTTTCAACACTAACTCAAGTGCGAAAAGTGGTTTTTCCACACTAATACAAGTGCAAAAGTGGTTTCCTGCACCAACACAAGTGCGAAAAGTGGTTTTTCAACACTAACACAAGTGCGAAAAGTGGTTTTTCAACACTAACACAAGTGTGAAAAGTGGTTTTCCACACTAATACAAGTGCAAAAGTGGTTTCCTGCACCAACACAAGTGCGAAAATTGGTTTTTCAACACTAACACAAGTGCGAAAAGTGGTTTTTCCACACTAATACAAGTGCGAAAAGTGGTTTTTCAACACTATCACAAGTGCGAAAAGTGGTTTTTCAACACTAACACAAGTGCGAAAAGTGGTTTTTCCACACTAATACAAGTGCAAAAGTGGTTTCCTGCACCAACACAAGTGCGAAAAGTGGTTTTTCAACACTAACACAAGTGCGAAAAGTGGTTTTTCAACACTAACACAAGTGCGAAAAGTGGTTTTTCAACACTAACACAAGTGCGAAAAGTGGTTTTTCAACACTAACACAAGTGCGAAAAGTGGTTTCTCCACACTAATACAAGTGCAAAAGTGGTTTCCTGCACCAACACAAGTGCGAAAAGTGGTTTTTCAACACTAACACAAGTGCGAAAAGTGGTTTTCCAACACTAACACAAGTGCGAAAAGTGTTTTTCCACACTAATACAAGTGCAAAAGTGGTTTCCTGCACCAACACAAGTGCGAAAAGTGGTTTTTCAACACTAACACAAGTGCGAAAAGTGGTTTTCAACACTAACACAAGTGCGAAAAGTGGTTTTTCAACATTAACACAAGTGCGAAAAGTGATTTTTCAACACTAACACAAGTGCAAAAGTGGTTTTTCAACACTAACACAAGTGCGAAAAGTGGTTTGTCCACACTAATACAAGTGCAAAAGTGGTTTCCTGCACCAACACAAGTGCTAAAAGTGGTTTTTCAACACTAACACAAGTGCGAAAAGTGGTTTTTCAACACTATCACAAGTGCAAAAAGTGTTTGTTCCACACTAATACAAGTGCAAAAGTGGTTTCGTGCACCAACACAAGTGCGAAAAGTGGTTTTTCAACACTAACACAAGTGCGAAAAGTGGTTTTTCAACACTAACACAAGTGCGAAAAGTGGTTTTTCAACACTAACACAAGTGCGAAAAGTGGTTTTTCAACACTAACACAAGTGCGAAAAGTTGTTTTTCCACACTAATACAAGTGCAAAAGTGGTTTCCTGCACCAACACAAGTGCGAAAAGTGGTTTTTCAACACCATCACAAGTGTGAAAAGTGTTTTTTCCACACTAATACAAGTGCAAAAGTGGTTTCCTGCACCAACACAAGTGCGAAAAGTGGTTTTTCAACACTAACACAAGTGCGAAAAGTGGTTTTTCAACACTAACACAAGTGCGAAAAGTGGTTTTTCCACACTAATACAAGTGCAAAAGTGGTTTCCTGCACCAACACAAGTGCGAAAAGTGGGGTTTCAACACTAACACAAGTGCGAAAAGTGGTTTTTCAACACTAACACAAGTGCGAAAAGTGGTTTTTCCACACTAATACAAGTGCGAAAAGTGGTTTTTCAACACTATCACAAGTGCGAAAAGTGGGTTTTCAACACTAACACAAGTGCGAAAAGTGGTTTTTCCACACGAATACAAGTGCGAAAAGTGGTTTTTCCACACTAATACAAGTGCGAAAAGTGGTTTTTCAACACTATCACAAGTGCGAAAAGTGGGTTTTCAACACTAACACAAGTGCGAAAAGTGGTTTTTCCACACTAATACAAGGGCAAAACTGGTTTCCTGCACTAACACAAGTGCAAAAAGTGGGGTTTCAACACTAACACAAGTGCGAAAAGTGGTTTTTCAACACTAACACAAGTGCAAAAAGTGTTTTTTCCACACTAATACAAGTGCAAAAGTGGTTTCCTGCACCAACACAAGTGCAAAAAGTGGTTTTCAACACTAACACAAGTGCGAAAAGTGGTTTTTCAACAATAACACAAGTGCGAAAAGTGGTGTTTCAACACTAACACTAGTGCGAAAAGTGGTTTTTCCACAATAATACAAGTGCAAAAGTGGTTTCCTGCACCAACACAAGTGCGAAAAGTGGTTTTTCAACACTAACACAAGTGCGAAAAGTGGTTTTTCAACACTATCACAAGTGCAAAAAGTGTTTTTTCCACAATAATACAAGTGCAAAAGTGGTTTCCTGCACCAACACAAGTGCGAAAAGTGGTTTTTCAACACTAACACAAGTGCGAAAAGTGGTTTTTCAACACTAACACAAGTGCGAAAAGTGGTTTTTCAACACTAACACAAGTGCGAAAAGTGGTTTTTCCACACTAATACAAGTGCAAAAGTGGTTTCCTGCACCAACACAAGTGCGAAAAGTGGTTTTTCAACACTAACACAAGTGCAAAAAGTGGTTTTTCAACACTATCACAAGTGCAAAAAGTGTTTTTTCCACACTAACACAAGTGCAAAAGTGGTTTCCTGCACCAACACAAGTGCGAAAAGTGGTTTTTCAACACTAACACAAGTGCGAAAAGTGGTTTTTCAACACTAACACAAGTGCGAAAAGTGGTTTTTCAACACTAACACAAGTGCGAAAAGTGGTTATTCAACACTAATACAAGTGCGAAAAGTGGTTTTTCAACACTAACACAAGTGCGAAAAGTGGTTTTTCCACACTAGTACAAGTGCAAAAGTGGTTTCCTGCACCAACACAAGTGCGTAAAGTGGTTTTTCAACACTAACACAAGTGCGAAAAGTGGTTTTTCACACTAACACAAGTGCGAAAAGTGTTTTTTCAACACTAACACAAGTGCGAAAAGTGGTTTTTCCACACTAATACAAGTGCAAAAGTGGTTTCCTGCACCAACACAAGTGCGAAAAGTGGTTTTTCAACACTAACACAAGTGCGAAAAGTGGTTTTTCAACATTAACACAAGTGCGAAAAGTGGTTTTTCAACACTAACACAAGTGCGAAAAGTGGTTTTTCAACATTAACACAAGTGCGAAAAGTGATTTTTCAACACTAACACAAGTGCAAAAGTGATTTTTCAACACTAACACAAGTGCGAAAAGTGGTTTTTCCACACTAATACAAGTGCAAAAGTGGTTTCCTGCACCAACACAAGTGCTAAAAGTGGTTTTTCAACACTAACACAAGTGCGAAAAGTGGTTTTTCAACACTATCACAAGTGCAAAAAGTGGTTTGTCCACACTAATACAAGTGCAAAAGTGGTTTCCTGCACCAACACAAGTGCGAAAAGTGGTTTTTCAACACTAACACAAGTGCGAAAAGTGGTTTTTCAACACTAACACAAGTGCGAAAAGTGGTTTTTCAACACTATCACAAGTGCAAAAAGTGTTTTTTCCACACTAATACAAGTGCAAAAGTGGTTTCCTGCACCAACACAAGAGCGAAAAGTGGTTTTTCAACACTAACACAAGTGCGAAAAGCGGTTTTTCAACACTAACACAAGTGCGAAAAGTGGTTTTTCAATACTAACACTATTGCGAAAAGTGGTTTTTCAACACTAACACAAGTGCGAAAAGTTGTTTTTCCACACTAATACAAGTGCAAAAGTGGTTTCCTGCACCAACACAAGTGCGAAAAGTGGTTTTTCAACACTATCACAAGTGCAAAAAGTGTTTTTTCCACACTAATACAAGTGCAAAAGTGGTTTCCTGCACCAACACAAGTGCGAAAAGTGGTTTTTCAACACTAACACTAGTGCGAAAAGTGGTTTTTCAACACTAACACAAGTGCGAAAAGTGGTTTTTCCACACTAATACAAGTGCAAAAGTGGCTTCCTGCACCAACACAAGTGTGAAAAGTGGTTTTTCAACACTAACACAAGTGCAAAAAGTGGTTTTTCAACACTATCACAAGTGCAAAAAGTGTTTTTTCCACACTAATACAAGTGCAAAAGTGGTTTCCTGCACCAACACAAGTGCGAAAAGTGGTTTTTCACCACTAACACAAGTGCGAAAAGTGGTTTTTCAACACTAACACAAGTGCGAAAAGTGTTTTTTCCACACTAATACAAGTGCAAAAGTGGTTTCCTGCACCAACACTAGTGCGAAAAGTGGTTTTTCAACACTAACACAAGTGCGAAAAGTGGTTTTTCAACACTAACACAAGTGCGAAAAGTGTTTTCCACACTAATACAAGTGCAAAAGTGGTTTCCTGCACCAACACAAGTGCGAAAAGTGGTTTTTCAACACTAACACAAGTGCGAAAAGTGGTTTTTCAACACTAACACAAGTGCGAAAAGTGGTTTTTCCACACTAATACAAGTGCAAAAGTGGTTTCCTGCACCAACACAAGTGTGAAAAGTGGTTTTTCAACACTAACACAAGTGCGAAAAGTGTTTTTTCAACACTATCACAAGTGCAAAAAGTGTTTTTTCCACACTAATACAAGTGCAAAAGTGGTTTCCTGCACCAACACAAGTGCGAAAAGTGGTTTTTCAACACAATCACAAGTGCGAAAAGTGTTTTTTCCACACTAATACAAGTGCAAAAGTGGTTTCCTGCACCAACACCAGTGCAAAAAGTGGTTTTTCAATACTAACACAAGTGCGAAAAGTGGTTTTTCAACACTAACACAAGTGCGAAAAGTGATTTTTCCACACTAATACAAGTGCAAAAGTGGTTTCCTGCACCAACACAAGTGCAAAAAGTGGTTTTTCAACACTAACACAAGTGCGAAAAGTGGTTTTTCAACACTAACACAAGTGCGAAAAGTGGTTTTTCAACACTAACACTAGTGCGAAAAGTGGTTTTTCCACACTAATACAAGTGCAAAAGTGGTTTCCTGCACCAACACAAGTGCGAAAAGTGGTTTTTCAACACTAACACAAGTGCGAAAAGTTGTTTTTCAACACTATCACAAGTGCAAAAAGTGTTTTTTCCACAATAATACAAGTGCAAATTGGTTTCCTGCACCAACACAAGTGCGAAAAGTGGTTTTTCAACACTAACACAAGTGCGAAAAGTGGTTTTTCAACACTAACACAAGTGCGAAAAGTGGTTTTTCAACACTAACACAAGTGCGAAAAGTGGTTTTTCCACACTAATACAAGTGCAAAAATGGTTTCCTGCACCAACACAAGTGCGAAAAGTGGTTTTTCAACACTAACACAAGTGCAAATAGTGGTTTTTCAACACTATCACAAGTGCAAAAAGTGTTTTTTCCACACTAACACAAGTGCAAAAGTGGTTTCCTGCACCAACACAAGTGCGAAAAGTGGTTTTTCAACACTAACACAAGTGCGAAAAGTGGTTTTTCAACACTAACACAAGTGCGAAAAGTGGTTATTCAACACTAATACAAGTGCGAAAAGTGGTTTTTCAACACTAACACAAGTGCGAAAAGTGGTTTTTCCACACTAACACAAGTGCAAAAGTGGTTTCCTGCACCAACACAAGTGCGAAAAGTGGTTTTTCCACACTAACACAAGTGCGAAAAGTGGTTTTTCACACTAACACAAGTGCGAAAAGTGTTTTTTCAACACTAACTCAAGTGCGAAAAGTGGTTTTTCCACACTAATACAAGTGCAAAAGTGGTTTCCTGCACCAACACAAGTGCGAAAAGTGGTTTTTCAACACTAACACAAGTGCGAAAAGTGGTTTTTCAACACTAACACAAGTGCGAAAAGTGGTTTTCCACACTAATACAAGTGCAAAAGTGGTTTCCTGCACCAACACAAGTGCGAAAATTGGTTTTTCAACACTAACACAAGTGCGAAAAGTGGTTTTTCCACACTAATACAAGTGCGAAAAGTGGTTTTCAACACTATCACAAGTGCGAAAAGTGGTTTTTCAACACTAACACAAGTGCGAAAAGTGGTTTTTCCACACTAATACAAGTGCAAAAGTGGTTTCCTGCACCAACACAAGTGCGAAAAGTGGTTTTTCAACACTAACACAAGTGCGAAAAGTGGTTTTTCAACACTAACACAAGTGCGAAAAGTGGTTTTTCAACACTAACACAAGTGCGAAAAGTGGTTTTTCAACACTAACACAAGTGCGAAAAGTGGTTTCTCCACACTAATACAAGTGCAAAAGTGGTTTCCTGCACCAACACAAGTGCGAAAAGTGGTTTTTCAACACTAACACAAGTGCGAAAAGTGGTTTTTCAACACTAAAACAAGTGCGAAAAGTGTTTTTCCACACTAATACAAGTGCAAAAGTGGTTTCCTGCACCAACACAAGTGCGAAAAGTGGTTTTTCAACACTAACACAAGTGCGAAAAGTGGTTTTCAACACTAACACAAGTGCGAAAAGTGGTTTTTCAACATTAACATAAGTGCGAAAAGTGATTTTTCAACACTAACACAAGTGCAAAAGTGGTTTTTCAACACTAACACAAGTGCGAAAAGTGGTTTTTCCACACTAATACAAGTGCAAAAGTGGTTTCCTGCACCAACACAAGTGCTAAAAGTGGTTTTTCAACACTAACACAAGTGCGAAAAGTGGTTTTTCAACACTATCACAAGTGCAAAAAGTGTTTTTTCCACACTAATACAAGTGCAAAAGTGGTTTCCTGCACCAACACAAGTGCGAAAAGTGCTTTTTCAACACTAACACAAGTGCGAAAAGTGGTTTTTCAACACTAACACAAGTGCGAAAAGTGGTTTTTCAACACTAACACAAGTGCGAAAAGTGATTTTTCCACACTAATACAAGTGCAAAAGTGGTTTCCTGCACCAACACCAGTGCAAAAAGTGGTTTTTCAATACTAACACAAGTGCGAAAAGTGGTTTTTCAACACTAACACAAGTGCGAAAAGTGATTTTTCCACACTAATACAAGTGCAAAAGTGGTTTCCTGCACCAACACAAGTGCAAAAAGTGGTTTTTCAACACTAACACAAGTGCGAAAAGTGGTTTTTCAACACTAACACAAGTGCGAAAAGTGGTTTTTCAACACTAACACTAGTGCGAAAAGTGGTTTTTCCACACTAATACAAGTGCAAAAGTGGTTTCCTGCACCAACACAAGTGCGAAAAGTGGTTTTTCAACACTAACACAAGTGCGAAAAGTTGTTTTTCAACACTATCACAAGTGCAAAAAGTGTTTTTTCCACAATAATACAAGTGCAAATTGGTTTCCTGCACCAACACAAGTGCGAAAAGTGGTTTTTCAACACTAACACAAGTGCGAAAAGTGGTTTTTCAACACTAACACAAGTGCAAATAGTGGTTTTTCAACACTATCACAAGTGCAAAAAGTGTTTTTTCCACACTAACACAAGTGCAAAAGTGGTTTCCTGCACCAACACAAGTGCGAAAAGTGGTTTTTCAACACTAACACAAGTGCGAAAAGTGGTTTTTCAACACTAACACAAGTGCGAAAAGTGGTTATTCAACACTAATACAAGTGCGAAAAGTGGTTTTTCAACACTAACACAAGTGCGAAAAGTGGTTTTTCAACACTAACACAAGTGCGAAAAGTGGTTTTTCAACACTAACACAAGTGTGAAAAGTGGTTTTCCACACTAATACAAGTGCAAAAGTGGTTTCCTGCACCAACACAAGTGCGAAAATTGGTTTTTCAACACTAACACAAGGGCGAAAAGTGGTTTTTCCACACTAATACAAGTGCGAAAAGTGGTTTTTCAACACTATCACAAGTGCGAAAAGTGGTTTTTCAACACTAACACAAGTGCGAAAAGTGGTTTTTCCACACTAATACAAGTGCAAAAGTGGTTTCCTGCACCAACACAAGTGCGAAAAGTGGTTTTTCAACACTAACACAAGTGCGAAAAGTGGTTTTTCAACACTAACACAAGTGCGAAAAGTGGTTTTTCAACACTAACACAAGTGCGAAAAGTGGTTTTTCAACACTAACACAAGTGCGAAAAGTGGTTTCTCCACACTAATACAAGTGCAAAAGTGGTTTCCTGCACCAACACAAGTGCGAAAAGTGGTTTTTCAACACTAACACAAGTGCGAAAAGTGGTTTTTCAACACTAACACAAGTGCGAAAAGTGTTTTTCCACACTAATACAAGTGCAAAAGTGGTTTCCTGCACCAACACAAGTGCGAAAAGTGGTTTTTCAACACTAACACAAGTGCGAAAAGTGGTTTTCAACACTAACACAAGTGCGAAAAGTGGTTTTTCAACATTAACACAAGTGCGAAAAGTGATTTTTCAACACTAACACAAGTGCAAAAGTGGTTTTTCAACACTAACACAAGTGCGAAAAGTGGTTTGTCCACACTAATACAAGTGCAAAAGTGGTTTCCTGCACCAACACAAGTGCTAAAAGTGGTTTTTCAACACTAACACAAGTGCGAAAAGTGGTTTTTCAACACTATCACAAGTGCAAAAAGTGTTTGTTCCACACTAATACAAGTGCAAAAGTGGTTTCGTGCACCAACACAAGTGCGAAAAGTGGTTTTTCAACACTAACACAAGTGCGAAAAGTGGTTTTTCAACACTAACACAAGTGCGAAAAGTGGTTTTTCAACACTAACACAAGTGCGAAAAGTGGTTTTTCAACACTAACACAAGTGCGAAAAGTTGTTTTTCCACACTAATACAAGTGCAAAAGTGGTTTCCTGCACCAACACAAGTGCGAAAAGTGGTTTTTCAACACTAACACAAGTGCGAAAAGTGGTTTTTCAACACTATCACAAGTGCAAAAAGTGTTTTTTCCACACTAATACAAGTGCAAAAGTGGTTTCCTGCACCAACACAAGTGTGAAAAGTGGTTTTTCAACACTAACACAAGTGCGAAAAGTGTTTTTTCCACACTAACACAAGTGCGAAAAGTGGTTTTTCCACACTAATACAAGTGCAAAAGAGGCTTCCTGCACCAACACAAGTGTGAAAAGTGGTTTTTCAACACTAACACAAGTGCGAAAAGTGGTTTTTCAACACTATCACAAGTGCAAAAAGTGTTTTTTCCACACTAATACAAGTGCAAAAGTGGTTTCCTGCACCAACACAAGTGCGAAAAGTGGTTTTTCAACACTAACACAAGTGCGAAAAGTGGTTTTTCAACACTAACACAAGTGCGAAAAGTGGTTTTTCAACACTAACACAAGTGCGAAAGTGGTTTCCTGCACCAACACTAGTGCGAAAAGTGGTTTTTCAACACTAACACAAGTGCGAAAAGTGGTTTTTCAACACTAACACAAGTGCGAAAAGTGTTTTTCCACACTAATACAAGTGCAAAAGTGGTTTCCTGTACCAACACAAGTGCGAAAAGTGGTTTTTCAACACTAACACAAGTGCGAAAAGTGGTTTTTCAACACTAACACAAGTGCGAAAAGTGGTTTTTCCACACTAATACAAGTGCAAAAGTGGTTTCCTGCACCAACACAAGTGTGAAAAGTGGTTTTTCAACACTAACACAAGTGCGAAAAGTGTTTTTTCAACACTATCACAAGTGCAAAAAGTGTTTTTTCCACACTAATACAAGTGCAAAAGTGGTTTCCTGCACCAACACAAGTGCGAAAAGTGGTTTTTCAACACTAACACAAGTGCGAAAAGTGTTTTTTCCACACTAATACAAGTGCAAAAGTGGTTTCCTGCACCAACACTAGTGCAAAAAGTGGTTTTTCAACACTAACACAAGTGTGAAAAGTGGTTTTTCAACACTAACACAAGTGCGAAAAGTGGTTTTTCCACACTAATACAAGTGCAAAAGTGGTTTCCTGCACCAACACCAGTGCGAAAAGTGGTTTTTCAACACTAACACAAGTGCGAAAAGTGGTTTTTCAACACTATCACAGGTGCAAAAAGAGTTTTTTCCACACTAATACAAGTGCAAAAGTGGTTTCCTGCACCAACACAAGTGCGAAAAGTGGTTTTTCAACACTAACACAAGTGCGAAAAGTGTTTTTTCAACACTATCACAAGTGCAAAAGTGTTTTTTCCACACTAATACAAGTGCAAATGTGGTTTCCTGCACCAACACAAGTGCGAAAAGTGGATTTTCAACACTAACACAAGTGTGAAAAGTGGGTTTTCAACACTAACACAAGTGCGAAAAGTGGTTTCCTTCACTAACTCAAGTTGCATGCTCACACTTGCATGCTCCACTTGCATGCTCACACCCCGCGTTCCGTTCCTTGCTCACACATCCAGCTGTCTCCATGCTCTCCTTCATTGCACCTTCTCTTACACACCCCCCCTGTACGCTCATAGACTTCATCACATACCTGACCACCGCACACCTTAGCACACACTCGTCGTTCGCACACCTCAGCAACAC